>NC_064472.1:310000-610000 GCF_023343835.1 Lagopus muta | reverse complement strand
AACATGGATTTCTATGAAAATAAGCAATATTTTAGGGGAAAAACAGGGATTTCCATGAAAATAAGCGATATTTCAGGGGAAAAACAGGGATTTCTATGAAAATAAGCGATATTTCAGGGGAAAAACAGGGATTTCTATGAAAATAAGCGATATTTCAGGGGAAAAACAGGGATTTCCATGAAAATAAGCGATATTTCAGGGGAAAAACAGGGATTTCAATGAAAATAAGCGATATTTAAGTGGAAAAACAGGGATTTCTATGAAAATAAGCGATATTTCAGGGGAAAAACAGGGATTTCTATGAAAATAAGCGATATTTCAGGGGAAAAACAGGGATTTCTATGAAAATAAGCGATATTTAAGGGGAAAAACACGGATTTCTATGAAAATTAGCAATATTTAAGGGGAAAAACAGGAATTTCTATGAAAATAAGCGATATTTTAGGGGAAAAACAGGGATTTCCATGAAAATAAGCGATATTTCAGGGGAAAAACAGGGATTTCTATGAAAATAAGCGATATTTCAGGGGAAAAACAGGGATTTCTATGAAAATAAGTGATATTTAAGGGGAAAAACAGGGATTTCAATGAAAATAAGCGATATTTAAGGTTAAAAACAGGGATTTCTATGAAAATAAGTGATATTTCAGGGGAAAAACAGGGATTTCTATGAAAACAAGCAATATTTTAGGGGAAAAACAGGGATTTCCATGAAAATAAGCGATATTTTAGGGGAAAAAGAGGGATTTCTATGAAAATAAGCGATATTTCAGGATAAAAACAGGGATTTCTATGAAAATAAGCGATATTTAAGGGGAAAAACAGGGATTTTGATGAAAATAAGCGATATTTAAGGGGAAAAACAGGGATTTCCATGAAAATAAGCGATATTTTAGGGGAAAAAGAGGGATTTCTATGAAAATAAGCGATATTTAAGGTTAAAAACAGGGATTTCTATGAAAATAAGCGATATTTTAGGGGAAAAACAGGGATTTCTATGAAAATAAGCGATGCTTTAGGGGAAAAACAGGGATTTACATGAAAATAAGCGATATTTTAGGGGAAAAACAGGGATTTCTATGAAAATAAGCGATATTTTAGGTGAAAAACAGGGATTTCTATGAAAATAAGCGATATTTCAGGATAAAAATAGGGATTTCCATGAAAATAAGCGATATTTTAGGGGAAAAACAGGGATTTCTATGAAAATAAGCGATATTTAAGGTTAAAAACAGGGATTTCTATGAAAATAAGCGATATTTCAGGGGAAAAACAGGGATTTCTATGAAAATAAGCGATATTTAAGGGGAAAAACAGGGATTTCCATGAAAATTAGCGATATTTTAGGGGAAAAACAGGGATTTCTATGAAAATAAGCGATATTTAAGGAAAAACAGGGATTTCTATGAAAATAAGTGATATTTAAGGGGAAAAACAGGGATTTCTATGAAAATAAGCGATATTTAAGGTTAAAAACAGGGATTTCTATGAAAATAAGCGATATTTTAGGGGAAAAACAGGGATTTCTATGAAAATAAGCGATATTTAAGGGAAAAAACAGGGATTTCCATGAAAATAAGCAATATTTGAGGGGAAAAACAGGGATTTCCATGAAAATAAGCGATATTTCATGTTTAAAACAGGGATTTCTATGAAAATAAGCGATATTTAAGGTTAAAAATAGGGATTTCTATGAAAATAAGCGATATTTTAGGGGAAAACCAGGGATTTCTATGAAAATAAGCAATATTTAAGGTTAAAAACAGGGATTTCTATGAAAATAAGTGATATTTTAGGGGAACAACAGGGATTTATATGAAAACAAGTAATATTTATGGGGAAAAACAGGGATTTCTATGAAAATAAGCGATATTTTAGGGGAAAAACAGGGATTTCTATGAAAACAAGTAATATTTAAAGGGAAAAACAGGGATTTCCAAGAAAATAAGCGATGCTTTAGGGCAAAAACAGGGATTTCTATGAAAATAAGCGATATTTTAGGGGAAAAACAGGGATTTCTATGAAAATAAGCGATATTTCAGTGGAGAAACAGGGATTTCTTCGAAAATAAGCGATATTTCAGGGGAAGAACAGGGATTTCTAGGAAAATAAGCGATATTTAAGGTTAAAAACAGGGATTTCTATGAAAATAAGCGATATTTCAGGGGAAGAACAGGGATTTCTAGGAAAATAAGCGATATTTAAGGTTAAAAACATGGATTTCTATGAAAATAAGCGATATTTCAGGAGAAAAACAGGGATTTCTATGAAAATAAGCGATATTTCAGGGGAAAAACAGGGATTTCCATGAAAATAAGTGATATTTCAGGGGAAAAACAGGGATTTCTATGAAAATAAGCGATATTTTAGGGGAAAAACAGGGATTTCTATGAAAATAAGCGATATTTAAGGTTAAAATCAGGGATTTCTATGAAAATAAGCGATATTTAAGGTTAAAAACAGGGATTCCTGTGAAAATAAGCAATATTTTAGGGGAAAAACAGGTATTTCTAGGAAAATAAGCGATATTTCAGGGGAAAAACAGGGATTTCTATGAAAATAAGCGATATTGAAGGGGAAAAACAGGGATTTCTATGAAAATAAGCGATATTTAAGGGGAAAAAAGAGGGATTTCTATGAAAATAAGCGATATTTCAGGAGAAAAACAGGGATTTCTATGAAAATAAGCGATATTTCAGGGGAAAAACAGGGATTTCTATGAAAATAAGCGATATTTAAGGTTAAAAACAGGGATTTCCATGAAAATAAGCGATATTTAAGGTTAAAAACAGGGATTTCCATGAAAATAAGCGATATTTTAGGGGAAAAACAGGGATTTCTATGAAAATAAGCGATATTTCAGGGGAAAAACATGGATTTCTATGAAAATAAGCGATATTTTAGGGGAAAAACAGGGATTTCTATGAAAATAAGCGATATTTCAGGGGAAAAACAGGGATTTCTATGAAAAGAAGCGATATTTTAGGGGAAAAATAGGGATTTCCATGAAAATAAGAGATATTTCAGGTTAAAAACAGGGATTTCTATGAAAATAAGCGATATTTTAGGGGAAAAACAGGGATTTCTATGAAAATAAGCGATATTTCAGGGGAAAAACAGGGATTTCTATGAAAATAAGCGATATTTTAGGGGAAAAACAGGGATTTCCATGAAAATAAGCGATATTTTAGGGGAAAAACAGGGATTTCTATGAAAATAAGCTATATTGAAGGGGAAAAACAGGGATTTCTATGAAAATAAGCGATATTTAAGGGGAAAAACAGGGATTTCTATGAAAATAAGCGATATTTGAGGTTAAAAACAGGGTTTTCTACGAAAATAAGCGATATTTCAGGGGAAAAACAGGGATTTCTATGAAAATAAGCGATATTTTAGGGTTAAAAACAGGGATTTCTATGAAAATAAGCGATATTTTAGGGGAAAAAGAGGGATTTCTATGAAAATAAGCGATATTTTAGGGGAAAAACAGGGATTTCTATGAAAATAAGCGATATTTCAGGATAAAAACAGGGATTTCTGTGAAAATAAGCGATATTTTAGGGGAAAAACAGGGATTTCTATGAAAATAAGCGATATTTCAGGGGAGAAACAGGGATTTCTATGAAAATAAGCGATATTTTAGGGGAAAAACAGGGATTTCTTCGAAAATAAGCGATATTTCAGGGGAAGAACAGGGATTTCTAGGAAAATAAGCGATATTTTAGGGGAAAAACAGGGGTTTCTATGAAAATAAGCGATATTTCAGGAGAAAAACAGGGATTTCTATGAAAATAAGCGAAATTTCAGGGGAAAAACTGGGATTTCTATGAAAATAAGTGATATTTAAGGGGAAAAACAGGGATTTCCATGAAAATAAGCGATATTTAAGGTTAAAAACAGGGATTTCTATGAAAATAAGCGATATTTAAGGTTAAAAACAGGGATTTCAATGAAAATAAGCGATATTTTAGGGGAAAAACAGGGATTTCTATGAAAATAAGCGATATTTAAGGGGAAAAACAGGGATTTCCATGAAAATAAGCGATATTTTAAGGGAAAAACAGGGATTTCTATGAAAATAAGCGATATTTCAGGGGAAAAACAGGGATTTCTATGAAAATAAGCAATATTTCAGGGGAAAAACAGGGATTTCCTTGAAAATAAGCGATATTTCAGGGGAAAAACAGGGGTTTCTATGAAAATAAGCGATATTTCAGGGGAAAAACAGGGATTTCTATGAAAATAAGCGATATTTTAGGGGAAAAACTGGGATTTCTATGGAAAAAAGCGATATTTCAGGGGAAAAACAGGGATTTCTATGAAAATAAGCGATATTTAAGGGGAAAAACAGGGTTTTCAATGAAAAAAAGTGATATTTCAGGTTAAAAACAGGGATTTCTATGGAAACAAGCGATATTTAAGGTTAAAAACAGGGATTTCCATGAAAATAAGTGATATTTCAGGGGAAAAACAGGGATTTCTATGAAAATAAGCGATATTTCAGGGGAAAAACAGGGATTTCCATGAAAATAAGTGATATTTCAGGGGAAAAACAGGGATTTCTATGAAAATAAGCGATATTTTAGGGGAAAAACAGGGATTTCTATGAAAATAAGCGATATTTAAGGTTAAAATCAGGGATTTCTATGAAAATAAGCGATATTTAAGGTTAAAAACAGGGATTCCTGTGAAAATAAGCAATATTTTAGGGGAAAAACAGGTATTTCTAGGAAAATAAGCGATATTTCAGGGGAAAAACAGGGATTTCTATGAAAATAAGCGATATTGAAGGGGAAAAACAGGGATTTCTATGAAAATAAGCGATATTTAAGGGGAAAAAAGAGGGATTTCTATGAAAATAAGCGATATTTCAGGAGAAAAACAGGGATTTCTATGAAAATAAGCGATATTTCAGGGGAAAAACAGGGATTTCTATGAAAATAAGCGATATTTAAGGTTAAAAACAGGGATTTCCATGAAAATAAGCGATATTTAAGGTTAAAAACAGGGATTTCCATGAAAATAAGCGATATTTCAGGGGAAAAACAGGGATTTCTATGAAAATAAGCGATATTTCAGGGGAAAAACATGGATTTCTATGAAAATAAGCGATATTTTAGGGGAAAAACAGGGATTTCTATGAAAATAAGCGATATTTCAGGGGAAAAACAGGGATTTCTATGAAAAGAAGCGATATTTTAGGGGAAAAATAGGGATTTCCATGAAAATAAGAGATATTTCAGGTTAAAAACAGGGATTTCTATGAAAATAAGCGATATTTTAGGGGAAAAACAGGGATTTCTATGAAAATAAGCGATATTTCAGGGGAAAAACAGGGATTTCTATGAAAATAAGCGATATTTTAGGGGAAAAACAGGGATTTCCATGAAAATAAGCGATATTTTAGGGGAAAAACAGGGATTTCTATGAAAATAAGCTATATTGAAGGGGAAAAACAGGGATTTCTATGAAAATAAGCGATATTTAAGGGGAAAAACAGGGATTTCTATGAAAATAAGCGATATTTGAGGTTAAAAACAGGGTTTTCTACGAAAATAAGCGATATTTCAGGGGAAAAACAGGGATTTCTATGAAAATAAGTGATATTTTAGGGTTAAAAACAGGGATTTCTATGAAAATAAGCGATATTTTAGGGGAAAAAGAGGGATTTCTATGAAAATAAGCGATATTTTAGGGGAAAAACAGGGATTTCTATGAAAATAAGCGATATTTCAGGATAAAAACAGGGATTTCTGTGAAAATAAGCGATATTTTAGGGGAAAAACAGGGATTTCTATGAAAATAAGCGATATTTCAGGGGAGAAACAGGGATTTCTATGAAAATAAGCGATATTTTAGGGGAAAAACAGGGATTTCTTCGAAAATAAGCGATATTTCAGGGGAAGAACAGGGATTTCTAGGAAAATAAGCGATATTTTAGGGGAAAAACAGGGGTTTCTATGAAAATAAGCGATATTTCAGGAGAAAAACAGGGATTTCTATGAAAATAAGCGAAATTTCAGGGGAAAAACTGGGATTTCTATGAAAATAAGTGATATTTAAGGGGAAAAACAGGGATTTCCATGAAAATAAGCGATATTTAAGGTTAAAAACAGGGATTTCTATGAAAATAAGCGATATTTAAGGTTAAAAACAGGGATTTCAATGAAAATAAGCGATATTTTAGGGGAAAAACAGGGATTTCTATGAAAATAAGCGATATTTAAGGGGAAAAACAGGGATTTCCATGAAAATAAGCGATATTTTAAGGGAAAAACAGGGATTTCTATGAAAATAAGCGATATTTCAGGGGAAAAACAGGGGTTTCTATGAAAATAAGCGATATTTCAGGGGAAAAACAGGGATTTCTATGAAAATAAGCGATATTTTAGGGGAAAAACTGGGATTTCTATGGAAAAAAGCGATATTTCAGGGGAAAAACAGGGATTTCTATGAAAATAAGCGATATTTAAGGGGAAAAACAGGGTTTTCAATGAAAAAAAGTGATATTTCAGGTTAAAAACAGGGATTTCTATGGAAACAAGCGATATTTAAGGTTAAAAACAGGGATTTCCATGAAAATAAGTGATATTTCAGGGGAAAAACAGGGATTTCTATGGAAATAAGCGATATTTCAGGGGAAAAACAGGGGTTTCTATGAAAATAAGCGATATTTCAGGGGAAAAACAGGGATTTCCATGAAAATAAGCGATATTTTAGGGGAAAAACAGGGTTTTCAATGAAAATAAGCGATATTTCAGGGGAAAAACAGGGATTTCTATGAAAATAAGCGATATTTAAGGTTAAAAACAGGGATTTCAATGAAAATAAGCGATATTTCAGGGGAAAAACAGGGATTTCTATGAAAATAAGCGATATTTTAGGGGAAAAACAGGGATTTCTATGAAAATAAGAGATATTTCAGGGGAAAAACAGGGATTTCTATGAAAATAAGCGATATTTAAGGTTAAAAACAGGGATTTCTATGAAAATAAGCGATATTTTAGGGGAAAAACAGGGATTTCTATGAAAATAAGCAATATTTCAGTTAAAAACAGGGATTTCTATGAAAATAAGCGATATTTCAGGGGAAAAACAGGGATTTCTATGAAAATAGGTGATATTTAAGGTTAAAAATGTGGATTTCTATGAAAATATGCGATATTTTAGGGGAAAAACAGGGATTTCTATGTAAATAAGCGATATTGAAGTGGAAAAACAGGGATTTCTATGAAAATAAGCGATATTTTAGGGAAAAAACAGGGATTTCTATGAAAATAAGCGATATTTTAGGGGAAAAACAGGGATTTCTATGAAAATAAGCGATATTTTAGGGGAAAAACAGGGATTTCTATGAAAATAAGCGATATTTCAGGGGAAAAACAGGGATTTCTATGAAAATAAGCGATATTTTAGGGGAAAAACAGGGATTTCCATGAAAATAAGCGATATTTCAGGGAAAAAGCAGGGATTTCTATGAAAATAAGCGATATTTTAGGGGAAAAACAGGGATTTCTATGAAAATAAGCGATATTTAAGTGGAAAAACAGGGATTTCTATGAAAATAAGCGATATTTTAGGTTAAAAACAGGGATTTCTATGAAAATAAGCGATATTTTAGGGGAAAAAACAGGGATTTCTATGAAAATAAGCGATATTTAAGGTTAAAAACAGGGATTTCTATGAAACTAAGCGATATTTTAGGGGAAAAAACAGGGATTTCTATGAAAATAAGCGATATTTAAGGTTAAAAACAGGGATTTCTATGAAAATAAGCGATATTTTAGGGGAAAAACAGGGATTTCTATGAAAATAAGCGATGCTTTAGGGGAAAAACAGGGATTTACATGAAAATAAGCGATATTTTAGGGGAAAAACAGGGATTTCTATGAAAATAAGCGATATTTTAGGTGAAAAACAGGGATTTCTATGAAAATAAGCGATATTTCAGGATAAAAATAGGGATTTCCATGAAAATAAGCGATATTTTAGGGGAAAAACAGGGATTTCTATGAAAATAAGTGATATTTAAGGGGAAAAACAGGGATTTCTATGAAAATAAGCGATATTTTAGGGGAAAAACAGGGATTTCTATGAAAATAAGCGATATTTTAGGGGAAAAACAGGGATTTCCATGAAAATTAGCGATATTTTAGGGGAAAAAGAGGGATTTCTATGAAAATAAGCGATATTTAAGGAAAAACAGGGATTTCTATGAAAATAAGTGATATTTAAGGGGAAAAACAGGGATTTCTATGAAAATAAGCGATATTTTAGGGGAAAAACAGGGATTTCTATGAAAATAAGCGATATTTTAGGGGAAAAACAGGGATTTCTATGAAAATAAGCGATATTTTAGGGGAAAAACAGGGATTTCCATGAAAATTAGCGATATTTTAGGGGAAAAAGAGGGATTTCTATGAAAATAAGCGATATTTAAGGAAAAACAGGGATTTCTATGAAAATAAGTGATATTTCAGGGGAAAAACAGGGATTTCTATGAAAATAAGCGATATTTCAGGGGAAAAACAGGGATTTCTATGAAAATAAGCGATGTTTAAGGTTAAAAACAGGGATTTCTATGAAAATAAGCAATATTTCAGGGGAAAAACAGGGATTTCCATGAAAATAAGCGATATTTCAGGGGAAAAACAGGGATTTCTATGAAAGTAAGCGATATTTCAGGGGAAAAACAGGGATTTCTATGAAAATAAGCGATATTTTAGGGGAAAAACTGGGATTTCTATGGAAAAAAGCGATATTTCAGGGGAAAAACAGGGATTTATATGAAAATAAGCGATATTTAAGGGGAAAAACAGGGTTTTCAATGAAAAAAAGTGATATTTCAGGTTAAAAACAGGGATTTCTATGGAAATAAGCGATATTTAAGGTTAAAAACAGGGATTTCCATGAAAATAAGTGATATTTCAGGGGAAAAACAGGGATTTCTATGGAAATAAGCGATATTTCAGGGGAAAAACAGGGATTTCCATGAAAATAAGCGATATTTCAGGTTTAAAACAGGGATTTCTATGAAAATAAGCGATATTTAAGGTAAAAAAAAGGGATTTCTATGAAAATAAGCGATATTTCAGGGGAAAAACAGGGATTTCTATGAAAATAAGCGATATTTTAGGGGAAAAACAGGGTTTTCAATGAAAATAAGCGATATTTCAGGGGAAAAACAGGGATTTCTATGAAAATAAGCGATATTTAAGGTTAAAAACAGGGATTTCAATGAAAATAAGCGATATTTCAGGGGAAAAACAGGGATTTCTATGAAAATAAGCGATATTTTAGGGGAAAAACAGGTATTTCTAGGAAAATAAGCGATATTTCAGGGGAAAAACAGGGATTTCTATGAAAATAAGCGATATTTAAGGTTAAAAACAGGGATTTCTATGAAAATAAGCGATATTTTAGGGGAAAAACAGGGATTTCTATGAAAATAAGCAATATTTCAGTTAAAAACAGGGATTTCTATGAAAATAAGCGATATTTCAGGGGAAAAACAGGGATTTCTATGAAAATAGGTGATATTTAAGGTTAAAAATGTGGATTTCTATGAAAATATGCGATATTTTAGGGGAAAAACAGGGATTTCTATGTAAATAAGCGATATTGAAGTGGAAAAACAGGGATTTCTATGAAAATAAGCGATATTTTAGGGAAAAAACAGGGATTTCTATGAAAATAAGCGATATTTTAGGGGAAAAACAGGGATTTCTATGAAAATAAGCGATATTTTAGGGGAAAAACAGGGATTTCTATGAAAATAAGCGATATTTCAGGGGAAAAACAGGGATTTCTATGAAAATAAGCGATATTTTAGGGGAAAAACAGGGATTTCCATGAAAATAAGCGATATTTCATGTTTAAAACAGGGATTTCTATGAAAATAAGCGATATTTTAGGGGAAAAAACAGGGATTTCCATGAAAATAAGCGATATTTAAGGTTAAAAACAGGGATTTCTATGAAAATAAGTGATATTTCAGGGGAAAAACAGGGATTTCCATGAAAATAAGCGATATTTCAGGGGAAAAATAGGGATTTCCATGAAAATAAGCGATATTTAAGGTTAAAAACAGGGATTTCTATGAAAATAAGCGATATTTTAGGGGAAAAACAGGGATTTCTATGAAAATAAGCGATATTTTAGGGGAAAAACAGGGATTTCTATGAAAATAAGCGATATTTTAGTGGAAAAACAGGGATTTCTATGAAAATAAGCGATATTTCAGGGGAAAAACAGGGATTTCTATGAAAATAAGCGATATTTCAGGATAAAAACAGGGATTTCCATGAAAATAAGCGATATTTTAGGGGAAAAACAGGGATTTCTATGAAAATAAGCGATATTTTAGAGGAAAAACAGGGATTTCTATGAAAATAAGCAATATTTCAGGTGTAAAACAGGGATTTCTATGAAAATAAGCGATATTTAAGGTTAAAAACAGGGATTTCTATGAAAATAAGCGATATTTAAGGTTAAAAACAGGGATTTCTATGAAAATAAGCGATATTTAAGGGGAAAAACAGGGATTTCCATGAAAATTAGCGATATTTCAGGGGAAAAACAGGGATTTCTATGAAAATAAGCGATATTTAAGGAAAAACAGGGATTTCTATGAAAATAAGTGATATTTAAGGGGAAAAACAGGGATTTCTATGAAAATAAGCGATATTTTAGGGGAAAAACAGGGATTTCTATGAAAATAAGCGATATTTTAGGGGAAAAACAGGGATTTCCATGAAAATTAGCGATATTTTAGGGGAAAAACAGGGATTTCTATGAAAATAAGCGATATTTAAGGAAAAACAGGGATTTCAATGAAAATAAGCGATATTTTAGGGGAAAAACAGGGATTTCAATGAAAATAAGCGATATTTTAGGGGAAAAACAGGGATTTCTATGAAAATAAGCGATATTTTAGGGGAAAAACAGGGATTTCTATGAAAATAAGTGATATTTTAGGGGAAAAACAGGGATTTCCATGAAAATAAGCGATATTTCAGGGGAAAAACAGGGATTTCTATGAAAATAAGCGATGTTTAAGGTTAAAAACAGGGATTTCTATGAAAATAAGCGATATTTTAGGGGAAAAACAGGGATTTCTATGTAAATAAGCGATATTTCAGGGGAAAAACAGGGATTTCTATGAAAATAAGCGATATTTCAGGGGAAAAACAGGGATTTCTATGAAAATAAGCGATATTTTAGGGGAAAAACTGGGATTTCTATGGAAAAAAGCGATATTTCAGGGGAAAAACAGGGATTTCTATGAAAATAAGCGATATTTAAGGGGAAAAACAGGGTTTTCAATGAAAAAAAGTGATATTTCAGGTTAAAAACAGGGATTTCTATGGAAACAAGCGATATTTAAGGTTAAAAACAGGGATTTCCATGAAAATAAGTGATATTTCAGGGGAAAAACAGGGATTTCTATGGAAATAAGCGATATTTCAGGGGAAAAACAGGGGTTTCTATGAAAATAAGCGATATTTCAGGGGAAAAACAGGGATTTCCATGAAAATAAGCGATATTTTAGGGGAAAAACAGGGTTTTCAATGAAAATAAGCGATATTTCAGGGGAAAAACAGGGATTTCTATGAAAATAAGCGATATTTAAGGTTAAAAACAGGGATTTCAATGAAAATAAGCGATATTTCAGGGGAAAAACAGGGATTTCTATGAAAATAAGCGATATTTTAGGGGAAAAACAGGGATTTCTATGAAAATAAGAGATATTTCAGGGGAAAAACAGGGATTTCTATGAAAATAAGCGATATTTAAGGTTAAAAACAGGGATTTCTATGAAAATAAGCGATATTTTAGGGGAAAAACAGGGATTTCTATGAAAATAAGCAATATTTCAGTTAAAAACAGGGATTTCTATGAAAATAAGCGATATTTCAGGGGAAAAACAGGGATTTCTATGAAAATAGGTGATATTTAAGGTTAAAAATGTGGATTTCTATGAAAATATGCGATATTTTAGGGGAAAAACAGGGATTTCTATGTAAATAAGCGATATTGAAGTGGAAAAACAGGGATTTCTATGAAAATAAGCGATATTTTAGGGAAAAAACAGGGATTTCTATGAAAATAAGCGATATTTTAGGGGAAAAAGAGGGATTTCTATGAAAATAAGCGATATTTTAGGGGAAAAACAGGGATTTCTATGAAAATAAGCGATATTTCAGGGGAAAAACAGGGATTTCTATGAAAATAAGCGATATTTTAGGGGAAAAACAGGGATTTCCATGAAAATAAGCGATATTTCAGGGAAAAAACAGGGATTTCTATGAAAATAAGCGATATTTTAGGGGAAAAACAGGGATTTCTATGAAAATAAGCGATATTTAAGTGGAAAAACAGGGATTTCTATGAAAATAAGCGATATTTTAGGTTAAAAACAGGGATTTCTATGAAAATAAGCGATATTTTAGGGGAAAAAACAGGGATTTCTATGAAAATAAGCGATATTTAAGGTTAAAAACAGGGATTTCTATGAAACTAAGCGATATTTTAGGGGAAAAAACAGGGATTTCTATGAAAATAAGCGATATTTAAGGTTAAAAACAGGGATTTCTATGAAAATAAGCGATATTTTAGGGGAAAAACAGGGATTTCTATGAAAATAAGCGATGCTTTAGGGGAAAAACAGGGATTTACATGAAAATAAGCGATATTTTAGGGGAAAAACAGGGATTTCTATGAAAATAAGCGATATTTTAGGTGAAAAACAGGGATTTCTATGAAAATAAGCGATATTTCAGGATAAAAATAGGGATTTCCATGAAAATAAGCGATATTTTAGGGGAAAAACAGGGATTTCTATGAAAATAAGCGATATTTAAGGTTAAAAACAGGGATTTCTATGAAAATAAGCGATATTTCAGGGGAAAAACAGGGATTTCTATGAAAATAAGCGATATTTAAGGGGAAAAACAGGGATTTCCATGAAAATTAGCGATATTTTAGGGGAAAAACAGGGATTTCTATGAAAATAAGCGATATTTAAGGAAAAACAGGGATTTCTATGAAAATAAGTGATATTTAAGGGGAAAAACAGGGATTTCTATGAAAATAAGCGATATTTTAGGGGAAAAACAGGGATTTCTATGAAAATAAGCGATATTTTAGGGGAAAAACAGGGATTTCCATGAAAATTAGCGATATTTTAGGGGAAAAAGAGGGATTTCTATGAAAATAAGCGATATTTAAGGAAAAACAGGGATTTCTATGAAAATAAGTGATATTTCAGGGGAAAAACAGGGATTTCTATGAAAATAAGCGATATTTTAGGGGAAAAACAGGGATTTCTATGAAAATAAGCGATGTTTAAGGTTAAAAACAGGGATTTCTATGAAAATAAGCAATATTTCAGGGGAAAAACAGGGATTTCCATGAAAATAAGCGATATTTCAGGGGAAAAACAGGGATTTCTATGAAAGTAAGCGATATTTCAGGGGAAAAACAGGGATTTCTATGAAAATAAGCGATATTTTAGGGGAAAAACTGGGATTTCTATGGAAAAAAGCGATATTTCAGGGGAAAAACAGGGATTTCCATGAAAATAAGCGATATTTAAGGGGAAAAACAGGGTTTTCAATGAAAAAAAGTGATATTTCAGGTTAAAAACAGGGATTTCTATGGAAATAAGCGATATTTAAGGTTAAAAACAGGGATTTCCATGAAAATAAGTGATATTTCAGGGGAAAAACAGGGATTTCTATGGAAATAAGCGATATTTCAGGGGAAAAACAGGGATTTCCATGAAAATAAGCGATATTTCAGGTTTAAAACAGGGATTTCTATGAAAATAAGCGATATTTAAGGTAAAAAAAAGGGATTTCTATGAAAATAAGCGATATTTCAGGGGAAAAACAGGGATTTCTATGAAAATAAGCGATATTTTAGGGGAAAAACAGGGTTTTCAATGAAAATAAGCGATATTTCAGGGGAAAAACAGGGATTTCTATGAAAATAAGCGATATTTAAGGTTAAAAACAGGGATTTCAATGAAAATAAGCGATATTTCAGGGGAAAAACAGGGATTTCTATGAAAATAAGCGATATTTTAGGGGAAAAACAGGGATTTCTATGAAAATAAGAGATATTTCAGGGGAAAAACAGGGATTTCTATGAAAATAAGCGATATTTAAGGTTAAAAACAGGGATTTCTATGAAAATAAGCGATATTTTAGGGGAAAAACAGGGATTTCTATGAAAATAAGCAATATTTCAGTTAAAAACAGGGATTTCTATGAAAATAAGCGATATTTTAAGGGAAAAACAGGGATTTCTATGAAAATAGGTGATATTTAAGGTTAAAAATGTGGATTTCTATGAAAATATGCGATATTTTAGGGGAAAAACAGGGATTTCTATGTAAATAAGCGATATTGAAGTGGAAAAACAGGGATTTCTATGAAAATAAGCGATATTTTAGGGAAAAAACAGGGATTTCTATGAAAATAAGCGATATTTTAGGGGAAAAACAGGGATTTCTATGAAAATAAGCGATATTTAAGGGGAAAAACAGGGATTTCTATGAAAATAAGCGATATTTCAGGGGAAAAACAGGGATTTCTATGAAAATAAGCGATATTTTAGGGGAAAAACAGGGATTTCCATGAAAATAAGCGATATTTCATGTTTAAAACAGGGATTTCTATGAAAATAAGCGATATTTTAGGGGAAAAAACAGGGATTTCCATGAAAATAAGCGATATTTAAGGTTAAAAACAGGGATTTCTATGAAAATAAGTGATATTTCAGGGGAAAAACAGGGATTTACATGAAAATAAGCGATATTTCAGGGGAAAAATAGGGATTTCCATGAAAATAAGCGATATTTAAGGTTAAAAACAGGGATTTCTATGAAAATAAGCGATATTTTAGGGGAAAAAACAGGGATTTCTATGAAAATAAGCGATATTTTAGGGGAAAAACAGGGATTTCTATGAAAATAAGCGATATTTTAGTGGAAAAACAGGGATTTCTATGAAAATAAGCGATATTTCAGGGGAAAAACAGGGATTTCTTGGAAAATAAGTGATATTTCAGGGGAAAAACAGGGATTTCTATGAAAATAAGCGGTATTTCAGGGGAAAAACATGGATTTCTATGAAAATAAGCAATATTTTAGGGGAAAAACAGGGATTTCCATGAAAATAAGCGATATTTCAGGGGAAAAACAGGGATTTCTATGAAAATAAGCGATATTTCAGGGGAAAAACAGGGATTTCTATGAAAATAAGCGATATTTCAGGGGAAAAACAGGGATTTCCATGAAAATAAGCGATATTTCAGGGGAAAAACAGGGATTTCAATGAAAATAAGCGATATTTAAGTGGAAAAACAGGGATTTCTATGAAAATAAGCGATATTTCAGGGGAAAAACAGGGATTTCTATGAAAATAAGCGATATTTCAGGGGAAAAACAGGGATTTCCATGAAAATAAGCGATATTTCAGGGGAAAATACACGGATTTCTATGAAAATAAGCGACATTTTAGGGGAAAAAACAGGGATTTCTATGAAAATAAGCGATATTTCAGGGGAAAAACAGGGATTTCTATGAAAATAAGCGATATTTAAGGGGAAAAACACGGATTTCTATGAAAATTAGCAATATTTAAGGGGAAAAACAGGAATTTCTATGAAAATAAGCGATATTTTAGGGGAAAAACAGGGATTTCCATGAAAATAAGCGATATTTCAGGGGAAAAACAGGGATTTCTATGAAAATAAGCGATATTTCAGGGGAAAAACAGGGATTTCTATGAAAATAAGTGATATTTAAGGGGAAAAACAGGGATTTCAATGAAAATAAGCGATATTTAAGGTTAAAAACAGGGATTTCTATGAAAATAAGTGATATTTCAGGGGAAAAACAGGGATTTCTATGAAAACAAGCAATATTTTAGGGGAAAAACAGGGATTTCCATGAAAATAAGCGATATTTTAGGGGAAAAAGAGGGATTTCTATGAAAATAAGCGATATTTCAGGATAAAAACAGGGATTTCTATGAAAATAAGCGATATTTAAGGGGAAAAACAGGGATTTTGATGAAAATAAGCGATATTTAAGGGGAAAAACAGGGATTTCCATGAAAATAAGCGATATTTTAGGGGAAAAAGAGGGATTTCTATGAAAATAAGCGATATTTAAGGTTAAAAACAGGGATTTCTATGAAAATAAGCGATATTTTAGGGGAAAAACAGGGATTTCTATGAAAATAAGCGATGCTTTAGGGGAAAAACAGGGATTTACATGAAAATAAGCGATATTTTAGGGGAAAAACAGGGATTTCTATGAAAATAAGCGATATTTTAGGTGAAAAACAGGGATTTCTATGAAAATAAGCGATATTTCAGGATAAAAATAGGGATTTCCATGAAAATAAGCGATATTTTAGGGGAAAAACAGGGATTTCTATGAAAATAAGCGATATTTAAGGTTAAAAACAGGGATTTCTATGAAAATAAGCGATATTTCAGGGGAAAAACAGGGATTTCTATGAAAATAAGCGATATTTAAGGGGAAAAACAGGGATTTCCATGAAAATTAGCGATATTTTAGGGGAAAAACAGGGATTTCTATGAAAATAAGCGATATTTAAGGAAAAACAGGGATTTCTATGAAAATAAGCGATATTTAAGGGGAAAAACAGGGATTTCTATGAAAATAAGCGATATTTAAGGTTAAAAACAGGGATTTCTATGAAAATAAGCGATATTTTAGGGGAAAAACAGGGATTTCTATGAAAATAAGCGATATTTAAGGGAAAAAACAGGGATTTCCATGAAAATAAGCAATATTTGAGGGGAAAAAACAGGGATTTCCATGAAAATAAGCGATATTTCAGGGAAAAAACAGGGATTTCTATGAAAATAAGCGATATTTAAGGTTAAAAATAGGGATTTCTATGAAAATAAGCGATATTTTAGGGGAAAACCAGGGATTTCTATGAAAATAAGCAATATTTAAGGTTAAAAACAGGGATTTCTTTGAAAATAAGTGATATTTTAGGGGAACAACAGGGATTTATATGAAAACAAGTAATATTTATGGGGAAAAACAGGGATTTCTATGAAAATAAGCGATATTTTAGGGGAAAAACAGGGATTTCTATGAAAACAAGTAATATTTAAAGGGAAAAACAGGGATTTCCAAGAAAATAAGCGATGCTTTAGGGCAAAAACAGGGATTTCTATGAAAATAAGCGATATTTTAGGGGAAAAACAGGGATTTCTATGAAAATAAGCGATATTTCAGTGGAGAAACAGGGATTTCTTCGAAAATAAGCGATATTTCAGGGGAAGAACAGGGATTTCTAGGAAAATAAGCGATATTTAAGGTTAAAAACAGGGGTTTCTATGAAAATAAGCGATATTTCAGGAGAAAAACAGGGATTTCTATGAAAATAAGCGATATTTCAGGGGAAAAACAGGGATTTCCATGAAAATAAGTGATATTTCAGGGGAAAAACAGGGATTTCTATGAAAATAAGCGATATTTTAGGGGAAAAACAGGGATTTCTATGAAAATAAGCGATATTTAAGGTTAAAATCAGGGATTTCTATGAAAATAAGCGATATTTAAGGTTAAAAACAGGGATTCCTGTGAAAATAAGCAATATTTTAGGGGAAAAACAGGTATTTCTAGGAAAATAAGCGATATTTCAGGGGAAAAACAGGGATTTCTATGAAAATAAGCGATATTTCAGGAGAAAAACAGGGATTTCTATGAAAATAAGCGATATTTCAGGGGAAAAACAGGGATTTCTATGAAAATAAGCGATATTTCAGGGGAAAAACATGGATTTCTATGAAAATAAGCGATATTTTAGGGGAAAAACAGGGATTTCTATGAAAATAAGCGATATTTCAGGGGAAAAACAGGGATTTCTATGAAAAGAAGCGATATTTTAGGGGAAAAATAGGGATTTCCATGAAAATAAGAGATATTTCAGGTTAAAAACAGGGATTTCTATGAAAATAAGCGATATTTTAGGGGAAAAACAGGGATTTCTATGAAAATAAGCGATATTTCAGGGGAAAAACAGGGATTTCTATGAAAATAAGCGATATTTTAGGGGAAAAACAGGGATTTCCATGAAAATAAGCGATATTTTAGGGGAAAAACAGGGATTTCTATGAAAATAAGCTATATTGAAGGGGAAAAACAGGGATTTCTATGAAAATAAGCGATATTTAAGGGGAAAAACAGGGATTTCTATGAAAATAAGCGATATTTGAGGTTAAAAACAGGGTTTTCTACGAAAATAAGCGATATTTCAGGGGAAAAACAGGGATTTCTATGAAAATAAGCGATATTTTAGGGTTAAAAACAGGGATTTCTATGAAAATAAGCGATATTTTAGGGGAAAAAGAGGGATTTCTATGAAAATAAGCGATATTTTAGGGGAAAAACAGGGATTTCTATGAAAATAAGCGATATTTCAGGATAAAAACAGGGATTTCTGTGAAAATAAGCGATATTTTAGGGGAAAAACAGGGATTTCTATGAAAATAAGCGATATTTCAGGGGAGAAACAGGGATTTCTATGAAAATAAGCGATATTTTAGGGGAAAAACAGGGATTTCTTCGAAAATAAGCGATATTTCAGGGGAAGAACAGGGATTTCTAGGAAAATAAGCGATATTTTAGGGGAAAAACAGGGGTTTCTATGAAAATAAGCGATATTTCAGGAGAAAAACAGGGATTTCTATGAAAATAAGCGAAATTTCAGGGGAAAAACTGGGATTTCTATGAAAATAAGTGATATTTAAGGGGAAAAACAGGGATTTCCATGAAAATAAGCGATATTTAAGGTTAAAAACAGGGATTTCTATGAAAATAAGCGATATTTAAGGTTAAAAACAGGGATTTCAATGAAAATAAGCGATATTTCAGGGGAAAAACAGGGATTTCTATGAAAATAAGCGATATTTCAGGGGAAAAACAGGGATTTCTATGAAAATAAGCAATATTTCAGGGGAAAAACAGGGATTTCCTTGAAAATAAGCGATATTTCAGGGGAAAAACAGGGGTTTCTATGAAAATAAGCGATATTTCAGGGGAAAAACAGGGATTTCCATGAAAATAAGTGATATTTCAGGGGAAAAACAGGGATTTCCATGAAAATAAGCGATATTTTAGGGGAAAAACAGGGATTTCTATGAAAATAAGCGATATTTAAGGTTAAAATCAGGGATTTCTATGAAAATAAGCGATATTTTAGGGGAAAAACAGGGATTTCTATGAAAATAAGCGGTATTTAAGGTTAAAAACAGGGATTCCTGTGAAAATAAGCGATATTTTAGGGGAAAAACAGGTATTTCTAGGAAAATAAGCGATATTTCAGGGGAAAAACAGGGATTTCTATGAAAATAAGCGATATTTCAGGGGAAAAACAGGGATTTCTATGAAAATAAGCGATATTTTAGGGGAAAAACAGGGATTTCCATGAAAATAAGCGATATTTAAGGTTAAAAACAGGGATTTCTATGAAAATAAGCGATATTTAAGGGGAAAAACAGGGATTTCTATGAAAATAAGCGATATTTAAGGATAAAAACAGGGATTTCTATGAAAATAAGCAATATTTTAGGGGAAAAACAGGGATTTCTATGAAAATAAGCAATATTTAAGGTTAAATACAGGGATTTCTATGTAAATAAGTGTTATATCAGGGGAAAAACAGGGATTCCTATGAAAATTAGCGATATTTAATGGGAAAAACAGGGATTTCTATGAAAATAAGAGATATTGAAGTGGAAAAACAGGGATTTCATGGAAAATAAGTGATATTGAATGGGAAAAACAGGGATTTCTATGAAAATAAGCCATATTATAATTATTTATTATATATAATAATATATAATATATAATAATATATATAAATATATTATAAATATGTATAAATTATTATATATAATATATGTTATATAAATATATTATATATTATATAAATTATTATATATAATATTATTGTAATTATTTATAAATATAATATACATAAGTAATAATAATTATATATAATAGTATATATTATATATAATAATATACATTGGTATTATATTTTATATAATGTATATATTATATGATTGGTCATTGGCAGCGCCGTCCCGCCCTCGCCTGTAAGTGATTGGTCACCGGCCGCGCCGTCCCGCCCTCGTCCGCCTGTGATTGGTCACCGGCCGCGCCGTCCCGCCCTCGTCAGCCTGTGATTGGTTATTGGCAGCGCCGTCCCGCCCTCGTTAGCCTGTGATTGGTCACCGACAGCGCCGTTCCGCCCTCGTCCGCCTGTGGTTGGTCATCAGCAGCGCCGTCCCGCCCTCGTCAGCCTGTGATTGGTCAGTGGCAGCGCCGTCCCGCCCTCGCCATCCTCTCATTGGTCATCGGCAGCGCTGTCCCGCCCTCGTCAGCCTCTCATTGGTCGTCGGCAGCGTTTTCCCGCCCTCGCCAGCCGGTGATTGGTCATCGGCAGCGCCGTCCCGCCCTCTTCAGCCAGTGATTGGTCATCGGCAGCGCTGTCCCGCCCTCGTCAGCCTGTGATTGGTCACCGGCAGCGCCGTACCGCCCTCGTCAACCTCTCATTGGTCACCGGCAGCATTATCCCGCCCTCGCCCGCCTGTGATTGGTCATCGGCAGCGCCGTCCCGCCCTCGCCTGCCTGTGATTGGTTATAGGCAGCGCCGTCCCGCCCTCGTCAGCCTGTGATTGGTCATTGGCAGTGCCGTCCCGCCCTCATGTGTGTCTCACTGCTAATCGACAGCGCCGTCCCGCCCTCATCAGCCTCTCATTGGTCATTGGCAGCGCCGTCCCGCCCCTGCAGCGTCTCATTGGTCATCGGCAGGGCGGTCCCGCCCCTTTCTGCCTCTCATTGGTCACCGGCAGCGCTGTCCCGCCCTCGCCAGTCTTTCATTGGTCATCGGCAGCTCCGTCCCGCCTCCGCCAGCATCTCATTGGTCAGCAGCAGCCTTTTCCCCGCCTTTTTCTTTGCTCTCTCTCTCCTTTCTTTCCCCTCATCCTGTTACAGAAGAGACTGAAGGAACGATGGACAAGCTGGTGCAGGATGGCAGCAGCAGGGTGGAGGCACAGGTGGGTGCGATGAAGCCGGGGGTGGGACTGGGTGGAGCCAGAGCCCAGCCTGAGCTCATTTAAGGGCTGGGAATCGCAGGGCTCAGATGTGTGCCTGGGCTCTTTCCGGTTAATTAATAAAATGAAATAAAGCAAATAATTGTAATTAATATGCTTATTAATATTAATGTTAATAGATAACCAAATTTAATATTAAAATATATTGCCTTTTTAAAATTATGTCTTTTTTCGTAGATTTTTTTTTTAATTTTTTTATTTTTTTTTTGTTTCTGATAAACTATTTCTTAATTACCACTTACTTTTGTTTTTTTTTCCTTTTTTATTTTTTTTGTTTATGCTCCTTTTGTTTTTTTACTCTTATTCGTTTTTTTATTAATTTTTGTTTTTTTTCAACATTTTTTTTATTTTTTTGCTTTTCTACTTTCCCATTTAATTTTTAATATTACTCCAGTTTAAATTCATAAATATTTTATTGGTTAATTGTTTTATTTTTTATTTGTAATAAAAATTCTTTATTTCTACAGAGCTTTTTATTTTAGATTTTATTCTTTAATTCCGATTTTTTTTTTCATTTTATTTATTTATTTATTATTTAATTTCATTCAATTTTATGGCAGCATACTTTTTATTTTATCTTATTTAATTTTCGTTTTTATTTTTTTTATTCAATTTTATGTTCTTTTTTCTTTGTGTGATTTTATTTAATCTTTGTCATTACTTCTATTTATTTTAAATTATTTTATCTTTTCTTTCAAATAATATATACGCATAATATATATATACAATATTAGTTAATACCTATTATATGTGTAAATCTCGCTCTCTACTGCCACCGTGTGGCGAAAAATCGGTACTGCAACTTTTTTTTTTTTTTTTTTTTTTTTTGCGGTGTGCTTGCCGGTTATGCGCATGCGCCAAAATGGCGGCGATGTTCGCGCATGCGCAGTAGCGGTTCCGAGGCCGCGCATGCGCAGTGCGCGAGGACACAACTGCGCATGCGGAGCAGAAACAGGCGCCTATATAAAGAGCGTGGCAGCGGCCGCGGTTGCGCATAGATCGTGGTTGTGCGCGGCTGCTCAATGCTCTGCTGCTCCGCGCCGCTCGGAGCCGCCGGGAAGGAGCTCGAAGCCGCCGCGAAGCCCCTCGGAGCCGCCGGGAAGGAGCTTGGAGCCGCCGCGAAGCTTCTCGGAGCCGCCGGGAAGGAGCTCGGAGTTTCGGGAAGCCGCTCGGAGCCGCCACGAAGCCGTTCGGAGCCGCCATGAAGCCGCTTGGAGTTTCGGGAAGCCCTTCGGAGCCGCCGGGAAGGAGCTTCGAACAGCCGCGAAGCCGCTCGGAGCCGCCGCGAAGCCGCTCGGAGCCGCCGCGAAGCCGCTCGGAGTTTCGGGAAGCCCTTTGGAGCCGCCGCGAAGCCGTCGCGAAGCCTTTCGGAGCCGCTCGGAGCCGCCGGGAAGGAGCTTCGAGCCGCCACGAATCCGCCGCGAAGCCGCTCGGAGCCGCCGCTCGGAGTTTCGAACAGCCGAGGTATGGGGCATTTTTGGGGCACTTGTGGGGCTCCTTTTCGGTCTCTTTCGGGGCTCTTTAGGGTCTGGTTTGGGGCACTTACGGGGCTCTTTTGGGGCTCCCTTTTGGGGCTCCCTTTTGGGGCTCCCTTTTGGGGCTCCCTTTTGGGGCTCCCTTTTGGGGCTCCCTTTTGGGGCTCCCTTTTGGGGCTCCCTTTTGGGGCTCCCTTTTGTTTCCTTTTTGGCTCCTTTGGGGTTCCTTTTTGGCTCTTTTTTGGCTCTTTTTTTTTTGGCTCCTTTTTGGCTCTTTTTTTTGGCTCCTTTTTGGGCTCCTTTGGGGCTCTTCTGGGGCACTTGTGGTGGCCCTTTGGGGCTCTAATATGTGGCTTGCAGGGCACTTTTGGGGCTCCTGTGGGGCACTTATGGGGCTTTTTTGGGGCTCATTTTTTTTGCTTTGTTTTATTTTGTTTCATCTTTATTATTATTTTATTTTTTTATAGTTCTTGACAATAATATATTACATACAATTTCTAAATATGTGTTTGTCTCGTTCTCTACTGCCGCCGTGTGGCGAAAAATCGGTACTGCAGCTTTTTTTTTTTTTTTTTTGCTACGCGAATGCGCAGTAGCGCTTCCGAGGCCGCGCATGCGCAGTGCGCGAGGACACAACTGCGCATGCGGAGCAGAAACAGGCGCCTATATAAAGAGCGTGGCAGCGGCCGCGGTTGCGCATAGATCACGGTTATGCGCGGGTGCTCGGAGCCGCCGGGAAGGAACTTCGAACAGCCGCGAAGCCGCTCGGAGTTTCGGGAAGCCCTTCGGAGCCGCCGCGAAGCCGCCGGGAAGGAGCTCGGAGCCGCCGCGAAGCCGCTCGGAGCCGCCGCGAAGCCGCCACGAAGCCGCTCGGAGTTTCGGGAAGGCGCTCGGAGCCGCCACGAAGCCGCTCGGAGCCACCGCGAAGCCCTTCGCAGCCGCCACGAAGCCGCTCGGAGCCGCCGCGAAGCTTCTCGAAGCCGCCGCGAAGCCCCTCGGAGCCGCCGTGAGGGAGCTTCGAACAGCCGAGGTATGGGGCTTTTTGGGGCACTTGTGGGGCTCCTTTTTGGTCTCTTTTGGGGTTCTTTGGAACTTCTTTCAGGCTCTTTTGCGGCTCTTTCGGGGCTCCTTTGGGGCACTTGTGGGGCTCTTCTGGTGCTCTTATTTGTGGCTTGCAGGACAGTGATGTGTGGCTTGCAGGGCACGTTTTGGCTCCGTTTTGGCTCCTTTGGGGCTCCTTTGGGGCACTTGTGGGGGTCCTTTGGGGCTCTAATATGTGGCTTGCAGGGCACTTTTGGGTCTCTTGTGGGGCTGTTTTGTGCTACTTATGGGGCACTTATTGGGCTCTTTCGGGGCTCTTTTTGGTCTCCTTTTTGGGCTCCTTTTTGGGCTCCTTTTTGGGCTCCTTTTTGGGCTCCTTTTTGGGCTCCTTTTTGGGCTCCTTTCTGGCTCCTTTCTGGCTCCTTTCTGGCTCCTTTCTGGCTCCTTTCTGGCTCCTTTCTGGCTCCTTTCTGGCTGCGTTGGTGCCTTTGTGGGGATCTTCTGGTGCTCTTTTATGTGGCTTGCAGAGCAGTGATGTGTGGCATGCGGGGCTCCTTTGGGGCTCCTTTGGGGCTCCTTTGGGGCTCCTTTGGGGCTCCTTTGGGGCTCCTTTGGGGCTCCTTTGGGGCTCCTTTGGGGCTCCTTTGGGGCTCCTTTGGCTCTCTAATATGTGGCTTGCAGGGCAGGGATGTGTGACTTGCAGGGTACTTTTGGGGCTTTTTTGGGGCTCCTTTTGGGTCTCTTGAGGGTCTCTTTTGTGACTCTTGGGTCTCTTTTTTGGTCTGGGGTCTCTTGGGTCTCTTTTTAGTCTCTTTTGGGGTCTCTTGGGGTCTCTAGGGTCTCTTTTGGGGCACTTGTAGGGCTTTTCTGGTGCTCTAATATGTGGTTTGCAGGGCAGTGCTGCGTGGCTTGCAGGGCTCTTTTAGGGCTCTTTTGGGGCTCTTTTGGGGCTCCTTTGGGGGCACTTATGGGGATGTTTTGGGGCACTTACGGGGCTTTTCTGGGGCACTAATATGTGGCTTGCACGGCTCTTTAGCGGCTCCTTTTTGCGGCTCATTTTAGGGTTCCTTTTAGGGCTCCTTTGGGGCACTTGTGGAGCTCTTCTTGTGCTCTAATATGTGGCTTGCAGGGCAATGATGCGTGGCTTGCAGGGCTCCTTTGGGGTTCTTTAGGGTCTCTTTTGGGGCTCCTTTGGTTCTCCCATATGTGGTTTGCAGGGCTCTTTTGGGGCTCTTTTGGGGCTCGTTTTGGTCTCCTGTGCGGCTCCTTTCTGGCTCTCTTTTGGGGCTCTTTTGTGCCACTTATGCGGCTTTTTTGGGGCACTTCTGGGGCTCTTCTGGTGCTCTCATATGTGGCTTGCAGGCCAGTGACGTGTGGCTTGTAGGGCTCGTTTTGGGGTCTCTTTTGGGGTCTCTTTTGGGGTCTCTTTTGGGGTCTCTTTTGGGGCATTTGTGGGGCTTTTTTGGGGCCCTTGTGGGGCTCTTCTGGTGCTCTAATATGTGGCTGGCAGGGCTCTTTTGGGGCTCGTTTTGGGGCTCTTTAGGGGCTCCTTTCCGGCTCCTTTAGGGCTCTTTAGGGGCTCCTTTGAAGCCCCTTTAGGGCTCTTCTGGTGCTCTAATGTGTGGCTTGCAGGGCAGTGATGTGTGGCTTGCAGGGCACTTCTGGGGCTCCTTTGGGGCTCCTTTGGGGCACTTCTGGGGCTCCTTTGGTGCTCTAATATGTGGCTTGCAGGGCAGTGATGTGTGGTTTGTAGGGCTCCTTTGGGTGCCTTTTGGGGCACTTGTGGGGCTTTTTTGGGGCTCCTTTGGTGCTCTAATATGTGGCTTGCAGGGCACTTTCAGGGCTCCTTTGGGGCTCTTTTGGGGCCCTTATGGGGTTTTTCTGGGGCCCTTGTGGGTCTCTTCTGGTGCTCTAATATGTGGCTAATATGCGCAGGAACTTCTTTGCAGTGAGGTGAGGAGCACTGGCACAGGCTGCCCAGGGAGGTGGTGGAGTCTCCTTATCTGGAGTTGTTCAAGACCTGCCTGGATGCCGACCTGTGCGCCCTGCTGTAGGGAACCTGCATGGGCAGGAAGTTGGACTCCATGAGCTCTGCAGCTCCCTTCCAACCCCTCAACCAAGTGAGGTGCCAAAAGAAGAGGTGTCTCCTAAACAGGCTTCTGCTGAGTGCTGTCCTGGTCTTGGGGTTTGTACAATGCCCACCTTTCTTCTCTAACCCACTTTGTTGAGGACCACGTGTGAGGCTTTCTTCTTTCTTTCTAGGATTGGTGACTGTGGGAATCAGGTGTTGTTTCTGCATTGGATTTGTGTGCTGTTATTTTTACTTTATGATCTCCGCTATCATAGTTCTTTTTGGGAGTCTTTCTGCTTAATTTGGTGAAGATCTTTGATAAGTTTACATCACTTATCTTATAGACGAACCTTCCCTGGGACGCACGCTCTGTATGTTGGTGTATAGATGTATATTTTGTCATACACACTGCAAGAATATCCTGCACGAGCACAAACCAGAGAACAGCCATGGCAGCCTGAGGAAGCGCCTGACATTGGGAAGGCCTGCCATCATCCCCAGTGCTCTTTGTTTAACGATGATGACTTCAAAGAAAATCACCATATCAGTAGGAGGAGAGCACCAGACATCTTGGAAACAACAGGATGACGACTGACTGGCAGCAGATAACAAATAAATGAACTAGTAAATAGCAAATGTCAACCTTTTGATAAGATTGTGAGCCTGGAGTACCCAGCCAGTGGGGAAACAGGGGAGGGGGGAGGCAAGGGGGAGCAAACAGGGTCTAAAGGCTGTCACGTTGTGTCCATAGGCGCTCCCGCTTGTGGGACGCCGCCATTGCAATCGCGAATAAATTCTGCTGTTATCAGAGATACCATCCTGACAAAATTACTTGACTTTTTCCTACAACTTGGGGGCTCGTCCGGGATTATGATCGCCTCTTTAGGAGTTTGCCTACCGCCCTGCACAGGATAGGTGCACCCCGCTGATGGCAGCGGTCCTGTCTGGGTGCTGAGGTGACTCCTTGGGATGGCCAATAAAAAACCAAGTCTGTTCCATAAGGACGGGCTCTGTGAAAGCCAAGGGGCAGGCAGGCACGGGTGTTGGCCATGGTGACCCGGTAACTTCGTGCACGGACCAAGGTAAGGGCATTGAACTCTTTATATGGGGGTCGGTTGAGACTCTTGAGTGTGTGTGACTGAGACGCACCGTCAGTGCGAGGCGAGTGCTGAGTGCCGCCCTGCGGTTCCGCTGTGCCGCGAGGGGCAACGGCCAGGGACGGACGGAGCGGCTGTGTTGGTGAAAGGAAGAGCCTCGGGAGGAGCTGTTGGTGTGCGGTACCCTGTGCGCTTGAAGTGCCAGCAGTACACCCCTATTAATCCGAGATAGGAGTATAGTACTGCTGAGGGATTGGGCCCCAAATCCGAGCATCAGAGTGTGGTAACCTGTGAGCTGGGGAGTTCACGGCAGCATCCTGGAGGGATGGGGAATAGGAGTTGTGAGAGCAGGGGAAAAAGTCCCCGGAATGGTGCCTAGAGAGAGCCAGCCCCTTGGGAGAAGTGCTTCAGAACTGGGAAAGGAACAGGGAAAAGATGTTTCAATACTGTATACAGCAGAGAGCACTGCAGGGAAAATCATTATTGTGACCAAAATAGGAGTCTGGCAAAAATTGGGCCTATCAGACTTTGTATTTATATGTCAACAGTAAGACTCCTTTTCTGAAACAGAATTGGCTGAGGTCGCTTCATGAGTGCAAGAATTAAAGAAATGTTCCTCGCGAGGAGCCCAAGTTGAAAGGAAATGGGAAAGAGAAGCAGAAAGATCATAAATGGGATCCCTTAGACAACTCCCCCGTTTGCCATTCTGTTTGGCTCGAGGTTCCGGACGCGGGTTGCTGTTTACTCTTTCCTCCCCAACCTTGTGACCAAGTGAGGTGCCAAAAGGAGAGGTGTCTCCTAAACAGGCTTCTGCTGAGTGCTGTCCTGGTCTTGGGGTTTGTACAATGCCCACCTTTCTTCTCTAACCCACTTTGTTGAGGACCGCGTGTGAGGCTTTCTTCTTTCCTGGTAGGCTTGGCGACTCCTCCACCAGACGTAGCAGGCATTTTGGGACGTCCAAGGTTCCGCAGTGAGCGTCTCCTGTTCCTGGTCAAGGTGTGGGCGTTCCAGGACATAAAGGTATCTTCATGCTTTCCCCAAGTGCCAAGTACCCCGCCAGATGCTGTTTGCCTTTTGGCACCCCCTCAGTTGCTGTAATGTCTGCGCCTTGATTCTTGGAGTGGGGTAAGTGACACCTTTGAAAACAAGCGATATTTTAGGTTAAAAACAGGGATTTCTATGAAAATAAGCGATATTTAAGGTTAAAAACAGGGATTTCTATGAAAATAAGCGTTATTTTAGGGGAAAAACAGGGATTTCTATGAAAATAAGCGATATTTAAGGTTAAAAACAGGGATTTCTATGAAAATAAGCGATATTTAAGGGGGAAAAAACAGGGATCTCTATGAAAATAAGCGATATTTCAGGGGAAAAACAGGGATTTCCATGAAAATAAGCGATATTTTAGGGGAAAAACAGGGATTTCCATGAAAATAAGCGATATTTTAGGGGAAAAACAGGGATTTCTGTGAAAATAAGCGATATTTAAGGTTAAAAACAGGGATTTCTATGAAAATAAGTGATTTTTAAGGTTAAAAACAGGGATTTCCAGGAAAATAAGCGATATTTAAGGTTAAAAACAGGGATTTCTAGAAAAATAAGCGATATTTCAGGATAAAAATAGGGATTTCCTTGAAAATAAGCAATATTTCAGGGGAAAAATAGGGATTTCTATGAAAATAAGTGATATTTCAGGGGAAAAACAGGGATTTATATGAAAACAAGCGATATTTTAGGGGAAAAACAGGGATTTCTATGAAAATAAGCGATATTTGAGGTTAAAAACAGGGATTTCTATGAAAATAAGCGATATTTTAGGGTTAAAAACAGGGATTTCTATGAAAATAAGCGATATTTTAGGGTTAAAAACAGGGATTTCTATGAAAATAAGCGATATTTTACAGGAAAAACAGGGATTTCTATGAAAATAAGCGATATTTTAGTGGAAAAACAGGGATTTCTATGAAAATAAGCGATATTTTAGAGGAAAAACAGGGATTTCTATGAAAATAAGCGATATTTTAGGGGAAAAACAGGGATTTCTATGAAAATAAGCGATATTTAAGGGGGAAAACAGGGATTTCCATGAAAATAAGCGATATTTAAGGGGAAAAACAGGGATTTCCTTGAAAATAAGCGATATTTTAGGGGAAAAACAGGGATTCCCATGAAAATAAGCGATATTTTAAGGGAAAAACAGGGATTTCTATGAAAATAAGCGATATTTCAGGGGAAAAACAGGGATTTCTATGAAAATAAGCGATATTTCAGGTTAAAAACAGGGATTTCTATGAAAATAAGCGATATTTTAGGGGAAAAACAGGGATTTCTATGAAAATAAGCGATATTTCAGGAGAAAAACAGGGATTTCTATGAAAATAAGTGATATTTAAGGGGAAAAACAGGGATTTCAATGAAAATAAGTGATTTTTAAGGTTAAAAACAGGGATTTCCAGGAAAATAAGCGATATTTAAGGGGAAAAACAGGGATTTCCGTGAAAATAAGCGATATTTAAGGGGAATAACAGGGATTTCAATGAAAATAAGCGATATTTTAGGGGAAAAACAGGGATTTCTATGAAAATAAGCGATATTTTAGGGGAAAAACAGGGATTTCTATGAAAATAAGCGATATTTCAGGGGAAAAACAGGGATTTCTTTGAAAGTAAGCGATATTTAAGGTTAAAAACAGGGATTTCTATGAAAATAAGCGATGCTTTAGGAGAAAAACAGGGATTTCTATGAAAATAAGCGATTTTTAAGGGGAAAAACAGGGATTTCTATGAAAATAAGCAATATTTCAGGAGAAAAACAGGGATTTCCATGAAAATAAGCGATGCTTTAGGGGAAAAACAGGGATTTCTATGAAAATAAGCGATATCTTAGGGGAAAAACAGGGATTTCCATGAAAATAAGCGATATTTTAGGGGAAAAACAGGGATTTCTATGAAAATAAGCGATATTTCAGGGGAAAAACAGGGATTTCCATGAAAATAAGCGATATTTAAGGGGAAAAGCAGGGATTTCTATGAAAATAAGCGATATTTTAGGGGAAAAACAGGGATTTCTATGAAAATAAGCGATATCTTAGGGGAAAAACAGGGATTTCCATGAAAATAAGCGATATTTTAGGGGAAAAACAGGGATTTCTATGAAAATAAGCGATATTTCAGGGGAAAAACAGGGATTTCCATGAAAATAAGCGATATTTAAGGGGAAACGCAGGGATTTCTATGAAAATAAGCGATATTTCAGGGGAAAAACAGGGATTTCTATGAAAATAAGCGATATTTAAGGTTAAAAACAGGGATTTCTATGAAAATAAGCGATATTTAAGGGGGAAAAACAGGGATTTCTATGAAAATAAGCGATATTTCAGGGGAAAAACAGGGATTTCCATGAAAATAAGCGATATTTTAGGGGAAAAACAGGGATTTCTATGAAAATAAGCGATATTTCAGGGGAAAAACAGGGATTTCTTTGAAAATAAGCGATATTTTAGGTTAAAAACAGGGATTTCTATGAAAATAAGTGATATCTTAGGGGAAAAACAGGGATTTCCATGAAAATAAGCGATATTTCAGGTTTAAAACAGGGATTTCTATGAAAATAAGCGATATTTCAGGGGAAAAACAGGGATTTCCATGAAAATAAGCGATATTTAAGGTTAAAAACAGGGATTTCTATGAAAATAAGCGATATCTTAGGGGAAAAACAGGGATTTCTATGAATATAAGGGATATTTTAGGTTAAAAACAGGGAATTCTATGAAAATAAGTAATATTTTAGTGGAAAAACAGGGATTTCTATGAAAATAAGCGATATTTAAGGGGAAAAACAGGGATTTCCGTGAAAATAAGCGATATTTAAGGGGAATAACAGGGATTTCCATGAAAATAAGCGATATTTTAGGGGAAAAACAGGGATTTCTATGAAAATAAGCGATATTTTAGGGGAAAAACAGGGATTTCTATGAAAATAAGCGATATTTTAGGGGAAAAACAGGGATTTCTATGAAAATAAGAGATATTTCAGGAGAAAAACAGGGATTTCTATGAAAATAAGCGATTTTTAAGGGGAAAAACAGGGATTTCTATGAAAATAAGCAATATTTCAGGAGAAAAACAGGGATTTCCATGAAAATAAGCGATGCTTTAGGGGAAAAACAGGGATTTCTATGAAAATAAGCGATATCTTAGGGGAAAAACAGGGATTTCCATGAAAATAAGCGATATTTTAGGGGAAAAACAGAAATTTCTATGAAAATAAGCGATATTTCAGGGGAAAAACAGGGATTTCCATGAAAATAAGCGATATTTAAGGGGAAAAGCAGGGATTTCTATGAAAATAAGCGATATTTTAGGGGAAAAACAGGGATTTCTATGAAAATAAGCGATATCTTAGGGGAAAAACAGGGATTTCCATGAAAATAAGCGATATTTTAGGGGAAAAACAGGGATTTCTATGAAAATAAGCGATATTTCAGGGGAAAAACAGGGATTTCCATGAAAATAAGCGATATTTAAGGGGAAAAGCAGGGATTTCTATGAAAATAAGCGATATTTCAGGGGAAAAACAGGGATTTCTATGAAAATAAGCGATATTTAAGTGGAAAAACAGGGATTTCTATGAAAATAAGCGATATTTCAGGGGAAAAACAGGGATTTCTATGAAAATAAGCGATATTTTAGGGAAAAAACAGGGATTTCCATGAAAATAAGCGATATTTCAGGGGAAAAACAGGGATTTCTTTGAAAATAAGCGATATTTTAGGTTAAAAACAGGGATTTCTATGAAAATAAGTGATATCTTAGGGGAAAAACAGGGATTTCCATGAAAATAAGCGATATTTCAGGTTTAAAACAGGGATTTCTATGAAAATAAGCGATATTTCAGGGGAAAAACAGGGATTTCCATGAAAATAAGCGATATTTAAGGGGAAAAACAGGGATTTCCATGAAAATAAGCGATATTTAAGGTTAAAAACAGGGATTTCTATGAAAATAAGCGATATCTTAGGGGAAAAACAGGGATTTCTATGAAAATAAGCGATATTTTAGGTTAAAAACAGGGAATTCCATGAAAATAAGCGATATTTAAGGGGAAAAACAGGGATTTCCATGAAAATAAGCGATATTTTAGGGGAAAAACAGGGATTCCTATGAAAATAAGAGATATTTCAGGTTAAAAACAGGGATTTCTATGAAAATAAGCGATATTTAAGGGGAAAAACAGGGATTTCCGTGAAAATAAGCGATATTTAAGGGGAATAACAGGGATTTCAATGGAAATAAGCGATATTTTAGGGAAAAAACAGGGATTTCCATGAAAATAAGCGATATTTTAAGGGAAAAACAAGGATTTCTATGAAAATAAGCGATATTTCAGGTTTAAAACAGGGATTTCTATGAAAATAAGAGATATTTCAGGAGAAAAACAGGGATTTCTATGAAAATAAGCGATATTTCAGGGGAAAAACAGGGATTTCTATGAAAATAAGTGATATTTCAGGTTAAAAACAGGGATTTCAATGGAAATAAGCGATATTTCAGGTTTAAAACAGGGATTTCTATGAAAATAAGCGATATTTAAGGGGAAAAACAGGGATTTCCATGAAAATAAGCGATATTTAAGGGGAAAAACAGGGATTTCCATGAAAATAAGCGATATTTAAGGTTAAAAACAGGGATTTCTATGAAAATAAGTGATTTTTAAGGTTAAAAACAGGGATTTCCAGGAAAATAAGCGATATTTAAGGTTAAAAACAGGGATTTCTATGAAAATAAGCGATATTTAAGGTTAAAAACAGGGATTCCTATGAAAATAAGCGATATTTAAGGTAAAAAACAGGGATTTCTATGAAAATAAGCGATATTTAAGGTTAAAAACAGGGATTTCCATGAAAATAAGCGATATTTTAGGGGAAAAACAGGGATTTCTAGAAAAATAAGCGATATTTCAGGATAAAAACAGGGATTTCTTTGAAAATAAGCGATATTTCAGGGGAAAAATAGGGATTTCTATGAAAATAAGTGATATTTTAGGGGAACAACAGGGATTTATATGAAAACAAGTAATATTTAAGGGGAAAAACAGGGATTTCTATGAAAATAAGCGATATTTGAGGTTAAAAACAGGGTTTTCTACGAAAATAAGCGATATTTCAGGGGAAAAACAGGGATTTCTATGAAAATAAGCGATATTTTAGGGTTAAAAACAGGGATTTCTATGAAAATAAGCGATATTTTAGGGGAAAAAGAGGGATTTCTATGAAAATAAGCGATATTTTAGGGGAAAAACAGGGATTTCTATGAAAATAAGCGATATTTCAGGATAAAAACAGGGATTTCTGTGAAAATAAGCGATATTTAAGGTTAAAAACAGGGATTTCTATGAAAATAAGCGATATTTTAGGGGAAAAACAGGGATTTCGATGAAAATAAGCGGTATTTAAGGGGAAAAACAGGGATTTCTATGAAAATAAGCGATATTTAAGGTTAAAAACAGGGATTTCCATGAAAATAAGCGATATTTTAGGGGAAAAACAGGGATTTCTATGAAAATAAGCGATATTTTAGGGGAAAAACTGGGATTTCTATGAAAATAAGTGATATTTAAGGGGAAAAACAGGGATTTCCATGAAAATAAGCGATATTTAAGGTTAAAAACAGGGATTTCTATGAAAATAAGCGATATTTAAGGTTAAAAACAGGGATTTCAATGAAAATAAGCGATATTTTAGGGAAAAACAGGGATTTCTATGAAAATAAGCGATATTTAAGGGGAAAAACAGGGATTTCCATGAAAATAAGCGATATTTTAGGGGAAAAACAGGGATTTCTATGAAAATAAGCGATATTTAAGGGGAAAAACAGGGATTTCCTTGAAAATAAGCGATATTTTAGGGGAAAAACAGGGATTTCTAGAAAAATAAGCGATATTTCAGGGGAAAAACAGGGGTTTCTATGAAAATAAGCGATATTTCAGGGGAAAAACAGGGATTTCCATGAAAATAAGTGATATTTCAGGGGAAAAACAGGGATTTCTATGAAAATAAGCGATATTTTAGGGGAAAAACAGGGATTTCTATGAAAATAAGCGATATTTAAGGTTAAAATCAGGGATTTCTATGAAAATAAGCGATATTTAAGGTTAAAAACAGGGATTCCTGTGAAAATAAGCAATATTTTAGGGGAAAAACAGGTATTTCTAGGAAAATAAGCGATATTTCAGGGGAAAAACAGGGGTTTCTATGAAAATAAGCGATATTTCAGGGGAAAAACAGGGATTTCTATGAAAATAAGTGATATTTCAGGGGAAAAACAGGGATTTCCATGAAAATAAGCGATATTTTAGGGGAAAAACAGGGATTTCTATGAAAATAAGCGATATTTAAGGTTAAAAACAGGGATTTCTATGAAAATAAGCGATATTTTAGGGGAAAAACAGGGATTTCTATGAAAATAAGCGATATTTAAGGTTAAAAACAGGGATTCCTGTGAAAATAAGCAATATTTTAGGGGAAAAACAGGTATTTCTAGGAAAATAAGCGATATTTCAGGGGAAAAACAGGGATTTCTATGAAAATAAGCGATATTGAAGGGGAAAAACAGGGATTTCTATGGAAATAAGCGATATTTCAGGGGAAAAACAGGGATTTCCATGAAAATAAGCGATATTTCAGGGGAAAAACAGGGATTTCCATGAAAATAAGCGATATTTTAGGGGAAAAACAGGGTTTTCAATGAAAATAAGCGATATTTCAGGGGAAAAACAGGGATTTCTATGAAAATAAGCGATATTTAAGGTTAAAAACAGGGATTTCAATGAAAATAAGCGATATTTCAGGGGAAAAACAGGGATTTCTATGAAAATAAGCGATATTTTAGGGGAAAAACAGGGATTTCTATGAAAATAAGAGATATTTCAGGGGAAAAACAGGGATTTCTATGAAAATAAGCGATATTTAAGGTTAAAAACAGGGATTTCTATGAAAATAAGCGATATTTCAGTTAAAAACAGGGATTTCTATGAAAATAAGCGATATTTCAGGGGAAAAACAGGGATTTCTATGAAAATAGGTGATATTTAAGGTTAAAAATGTGGATTTCTATGAAAATATGCGATATTTTAGGGGAAAAACAGGGATTTCTATGTAAATAAGCGATATTGAAGTGGAAAAACAGGGATTTCTATGAAAATAAGCGATATTTTAGGGAAAAAACAGGGATTTCTATGAAAATAAGCGATATTTTAGGGGAAAAACAGGGATTTCTATGAAAATAAGCGATATTTCAGGGGAAAAACAGGGATTTCTATGAAAATAAGCGATATTTTAGGGGAAAAACAGGGATTTCCATGAAAATAAGCGATATTTCAGGGAAAAAACAGGGATTTCTATGAAAATAAGCGATATTTTAGGGGAAAAACAGGGATTTCTATGAAAATAAGCGATATTTAAGTGGAAAAACAGGGATTTCTATGAAAATAAGCGATATTTTAGGTTAAAAACAGGGATTTCTATGAAAATAAGCGATATTTTAGGGGAAAAAACAGGGATTTCTATGAAAATAAGCGATATTTAAGGTTAAAAACAGGGATTTCTATGAAACTAAGCGATATTTTAGGGGAAAAAACAGGGATTTCTATGAAAATAAGCGATATTTAAGGTTAAAAACAGGGATTTCTATGAAAATAAGCGATATTTTAGGGGAAAAACAGGGATTTCTATGAAAATAAGCGATGCTTTAGGGGAAAAACAGGGATTTACATGAAAATAAGCGATATTTTAGGGGAAAAACAGGGATTTCTATGAAAATAAGCGATATTTTAGGTGAAAAACAGGGATTTCTATGAAAATAAGCGATATTTCAGGGGAAAAACAGGGATTTCTATGAAAATAAGCGATATTTAAGGGGAAAAACAGGGATTTCCATGAAAATTAGCGATATTTTAGGGGAAAAACAGGGATTTCTATGAAAATAAGCGATATTTAAGGAAAAACAGGGATTTCTATGAAAATAAGTGATATTTAAGGGGAAAAACAGGGATTTCTATGAAAATAAGCGATATTTTAGGGGAAAAACAGGGATTTCTATGAAAATAAGCGATATTTTAGGGGAAAAACAGGGATTTCCATGAAAATTAGCGATATTTTAGGGGAAAAAGAGGGATTTCTATGAAAATAAGCGATATTTAAGGAAAAACAGGGATTTCTATGAAAATAAGTGATATTTCAGGGGAAAAACAGGGATTTCTATGAAAATAAGCGATATTTCAGGGGAAAAACAGGGATTTCTATGAAAATAAGCGATGTTTAAGGTTAAAAACAGGGATTTCTATGAAAATAAGCAATATTTCAGGGGAAAAACAGGGATTTCCATGAAAATAAGCGATATTTCAGGGGAAAAACAGGGATTTCTATGAAAGTAAGCGATATTTCAGGGGAAAAACAGGGATTTCTATGAAAATAAGCGATATTTTAGGGGAAAAACTGGGATTTCTATGGAAAAAAGCGATATCTTAGGGGAAAAACAGGGATTTCCATGAAAATAAGCGATATTTCAGGGGAAAAACAGGGATTTATATGAAAATAAGCGATATTTAAGGGGAAAAACAGGGTTTTCAATGAAAAAAAGTGATATTTCAGGTTAAAAACAGGGATTTCTATGGAAATAAGCGATATTTAAGGTTAAAAACAGGGATTTCCATGAAAATAAGTGATATTTCAGGGGAAAAACAGGGATTTCTATGGAAATAAGCGATATTTCAGGGGAAAAACAGGGATTTCCATGAAAATAAGCGATATTTCAGGTTTAAAACAGGGATTTCTATGAAAATAAGCGATATTTAAGGTAAAAAAAAGGGATTTCTATGAAAATAAGCGATATTTCAGGGGAAAAACAGGGATTTCTATGAAAATAAGCGATATTTTAGGGGAAAAACAGGGTTTTCAATGAAAATAAGCGATATTTCAGGGGAAAAACAGGGATTTCTATGAAAATAAGCGATATTTAAGGTTAAAAACAGGGATTTCAATGAAAATAAGCGATATTTCAGGGGAAAAACAGGGATTTCTATGAAAATAAGCGATATTTTAGGGGAAAAACAGGGATTTCTATGAAAATAAGAGATATTTCAGGGGAAAAACAGGGATTTCTATGAAAATAAGCGATATTTAAGGTTAAAAACAGGGATTTCTATGAAAATAAGCGATATTTTAGGGGAAAAACAGGGATTTCTATGAAAATAAGCAATATTTCAGTTAAAAACAGGGATTTCTATGAAAATAAGCGATATTTCAGGGGAAAAACAGGGATTTCTATGAAAATAGGTGATATTTAAGGTTAAAAATGTGGATTTCTATGAAAATATGCGATATTTTAGGGGAAAAACAGGGATTTCTATGTAAATAAGCGATATTGAAGTGGAAAAACAGGGATTTCTATGAAAATAAGCGATATTTTAGGGAAAAAACAGGGATTTCTATGAAAATAAGCGATATTTTAGGGGAAAAACAGGGATTTCTATGAAAATAAGCGATATTTTAGGGGAAAAACAGGGATTTCTATGAAAATAAGCGATATTTCAGGGGAAAAACAGGGATTTCTATGAAAATAAGCGATATTTTAGGGGAAAAACAGGGATTTCTTTGAAAATAAGCGATATTTCAGGGGAAAAACAGGGATTTCTATGAAAATAAGCGATATTTTAGGGGAAAAACAGGGATTTCCATGAAAATAAGCGATATTTCATGTTTAAAACAGGGATTTCCATGAAAATAAGCGATATTTAAGGTTAAAAACAGGGATTTCTATGAAAATAAGTGATATTTCAGGGGAAAAACAGGGATTTCCATGAAAATAAGCGATATTTAAGGTTAAAAACAGGGATTTCTATGAAAATAAGCGATATTTTAGGGGAAAAACAGGGATTTCTATGAAAATAAGCGATATTTTAGGGGAAAAACAGGGATTTCTATGAAAATAAGCGATATTTTAGTGGAAAAACAGGGATTTCTATGAAAATAAGCGATATTTCAGGGGAAAAACAGGGATTTCTTGGAAAATAAGTGATATTTCAGGGGAAAAACAGGGATTTCTATGAAAATAAGCGGTATTTCAGGGGAAAAACATGGATTTCTATGAAAATAAGCAATATTTTAGGGGAAAAACAGGGATTTCCATGAAAATAAGCGATATTTCAGGGGAAAAACAGGGATTTCTATGAAAATAAGCGATATTTCAGGGGAAAAACAGGGATTTCTATGAAAATAAGCGATATTTCAGGGGAAAAACAGGGATTTCCATGAAAATAAGCGATATTTCAGGGGAAAAACAGGGATTTCAATGAAAATAAGCGATATTTAAGTGGAAAAACAGGGATTTCTATGAAAATAAGCGATATTTCAGGGGAAAAACAGGGATTTCTATGAAAATAAGCGATATTTCAGGGGAAAAACAGGGATTTCCATGAAAATAAGCGATATTTCAGGGGAAAATACACGGATTTCTATGAAAATAAGCGACATTTTAGGGGAAAAACAGGGATTTCTATGAAAATAAGCGATATTTCAGGGGAAAAACAGGGATTTCTATGAAAATAAGCGATATTTAAGGGGAAAAACACGGATTTCTATGAAAATTAGCAATATTTAAGGGGAAAAACAGGAATTTCTATGAAAATAAGTGATATTTTAGGGGAAAAACAGGGATTTCCATGAAAATAAGCGATATTTCAGGGGAAAAACAGGGATTTCTATGAAAATAAGCGATATTTCAGGGGAAAAACAGGGATTTCTATGAAAATAAGTGATATTTAAGGGGAAAAACAGGGATTTCAATGAAAATAAGCGATATTTAAGGTTAAAAACAGGGATTTCTATGAAAATAAGTGATATTTCAGGGGAAAAACAGGGATTTCTATGAAAACAAGCAATATTTTAGGGGAAAAACAGGGATTTCCATGAAAATAAGCGATATTTTAGGGGAAAAAGAGGGATTTCTATGAAAATAAGCGATATTTCAGGATAAAAACAGGGATTTCTATGAAAATAAGCGATATTTAAGGGGAAAAACAGGGATTTTGATGAAAATAAGCGATATTTAAGGGGAAAAACAGGGATTTCCATGAAAATAAGCGATATTTTAGGGGAAAAAGAGGGATTTCTATGAAAATAAGCGATATTTAAGGTTAAAAACAGGGATTTCTATGAAAATAAGCGATATTTAAGGAAAAACAGGGATTTCTATGAAAATAAGAGATATTGAAGTGGGAAAACAGGGATTTCTATGAAAATAAGCGATATTTAAGGGGAATAACAGGGATTTCAATGGAAATAAGCGATATTTTAGGGGAAAAACAGGGATTTCCATGAAAATAAGCGATATTTTAGGGGAAAAACAGGGATTTTTATGAAAATAAGCGATATTTTAGAGAAAAAACAGGGATTTCTTTGAAAATAAGCGATATTTAAGGGGAAAAACAGGGATTTCCATGAAAATAAGCGATATTTCAGGAGAAAAACAGGGATTTCTTTGAAAATAAGCGATATTTAAGGGGAAAAACAGGGATTTCTATGAAAATAAGCGATATTTAAGGGGAATAACAGGGATTTCAATGGAAATAAGCGATATTTCGGGATAAAAACAGGGATTTCTATGAAAATAAGCGATATTTTAGAGGAAAAACAGGGATTTCTTTGAAAATAAGCGATATTTAAGGGGAAAAACAGGGATTTCTATGAAAACAAGCGATATCTTAGGGGAAAAAGAGGGATTTACACGAAAATAAGAGATATTGAAGTGGGAAAACAGGGATTTCTATGAAAATAAGCGATATTTTAGGGGAAAAACAGGGATTTCCATGAAAATAATCGATATTTTAGGGGAAAAACAGGGATTTCCATGAAAATAAGCGATATTTAAGGGGAACAACAGGGATTTCCATGAAAATAAGCGATATTTCAGGGGAAAATAGGGATTTCTATGAAAATAAGCGATATTTAAGGTAAAAAAACAGGGATTTCTATGAAAATAAGTGATATTTCAGGGGAGAAACAGGGATTTCTATGAAAATAAGCGATATTTCAGGGGAAAAACAGGGATTTCTTTGAAAATAAGCGATATTTCAGGGGAAAAACAGGGATTTCTATGAAAATAAGCGATATTTGATGTTAAAAACAGGGTTTTCTACGAAAATAAGCGATATCTTAGGGGAAAAACAGGGATTTCTATGAAAATAAGCGATATTTGATGTTAAAAACAGGGTTTTCTACGAAAATAAGCGATATCTTAGGGGAAAAACAGGGATTTCTATGAAAATAAGCGATATTTAAGGTTAAAAACAGGGATTTCTATGAAAATAAGTGATATTTAAGGGGAAAAACAGGGATTTCTATGAAAATAAGCGATATTTCAGGTTTAAAACAGGGATTTCTATGAAAATAAGCGATATTTCAGGTTTAAAACAGGGATTTCTATGAAAATAAGCGATATTTAAGGTTAAAAACAGGGATTTCTATGAAAATAAGCGATATTTTAGGGGAAAAACAGGGATTTCCATGAAAATAAGCGATATTTTAGGGGAAAAACAGGGATTTCTATGAAAATAAGCGATATTTATGTTAAAAACAGGGATTTCTATGAAAACAAGCGATATTTTAGGGGAAAAACAGGGATTTCTATGAAAATAAGCGATATTTCAGGGGAGAAACAGGGATTTCTATGAAAATAAGCGATATTTCAGGGGAAGAACAGGGATTTCTATGAAAATAAGCGATATTTCAGGGGAAAAACAGGGATTTCTACGAAATTAAGCGAAATTTTAGGGGAAAAACAGGGATTTCTATGAAAATAAGCGAAATTTCAGGGGAAAAACAGGGATTTCTATGAAAATAAGCGATATTTTAGGGGAAAAACAGGGATTTCCATGAAAATAAGCGATATTTAAGGTTAAAAACAGGGATTTCTATGAAAATAAGCGATATTTAAGGGGAAAAACAGGGATTTCCATGAAAATAAGCGATATTTAAGGTTAAAAACAGGGATTTCTATGAAAATAAGCGATATTTTAGGGGAAAAACAGGGATTTCTATGAAAATAAGCGATATTTCAGGGGAAAAGCAGGGATTTCCATGAAAATAAGCGATATTTAAGGTTAAAAACAGGGATTTCTATGAAAATAAGCAATATTTTAGGGGAAAAACAGGGATTTCTATGAAAATAAGCGATATTTTAGGGGAAAAACAGGGGTTTCTATGAAAATAAGCGATATTTCAGGAGAAAAACAGGGATTTCTGTGAAAATAAGCGATATTTTAGGGGAAAAACAGGGATTTCCCTGAAAATAAGTGATATTTAAGGGGAAAAACAGGGATTTCCATGAAAATAAGTGATATTTAAGGGGAAAAACAGGGATTTCCATGAAAATAAGCGATATTTCAGGGGAAAATAGGGATTTCTATGAAAATAAGCGATATTTAAGGTAAAAAAACAGGGATTTCTATGAAAATAAGCGATATTTCAGGGGAGAAACAGGGATTTCTATGAAAATAAGCGATATTTCAGGGGAAAAAACAGGGATTTCTTTGAAAATAAGCGATATTTCAGGGGAAAAACAGGGATTTCTATGAAAATAAGCGATATTTGATGTTAAAAACAGGGTTTTCTATGAAAATAAGCGATATCTTAGGGGAAAAACAGGGATTTCTATGAAAATAAGCGATATTTAAGGTTAAAAACAGGGATTTCTATGAAAATAAGTGATATTTAAGGGGAAAAACAGGGATTTCTATGAAAATAAGCGATATTTCAGGTTTAAAACAGGGATTTCTATGAAAATAAGCGATATTTCAGGTTTAAAACAGGGATTTCTATGAAAATAAGCGATATTTAAGGTTAAAAACAGGGATTTCTATGAAAATAAGCGATATTTTAGGGGAAAAACAGGGATTTCCATGAAAATAAGCGATATTTTAGGGGAAAAACAGGGATTTCTATGAAAATAAGCGATATTTATGTTAAAAACAGGGATTTCTATGAAAACAAGCGATATTTTAGGGGAAAAACAGGGATTTCTATGAAAATAAGCGATATTTCAGGGGAGAAACAGGGATTTCTATGAAAATAAGCGATATTTCAGGGGAAGAACAGGGATTTCTATGAAAATAAGCGATATTTTAGGGGAAAAACAGGGGTTTCTATGAAAATAAGCGAAATTTTAGGGGAAAAACAGGGATTTCTATGAAAATAAGCGAAATTTCAGGGGAAAAACAGGGATTTCTATGAAAATAAGCGATATTTTAGGGGAAAAACGGATTTCCATGAAAATAAGCGATATTTAAGGTTAAAAACAGGGATTTCTATGAAAATAAGCGATATTTAAGGGGAAAAACAGGGATTTCCATGAAAATAAGCGATATTTAAGGTTAAAAACAGGGATTTCTATGAAAATAAGCGATATTTTAGGGGAAAAACAGGGATTTCTATGAAAATAAGCGATATTTCAGGGGAAAAGCAGGGATTTCCATGAAAATAAGCGATATTTAAGGTTAAAAACAGGGATTTCTATGAAAATAAGCGATATTTCAGGGGAAAAGCAGGGATTTCTATGAAAATAAGCGATATTGGAGGGGAAAAACAGGGATTTCTATGAAAATAAGCGATATTTAAGGTTAAAAACAGGGATTTCAATGAAAATAAGCGATATTTAAGGTAAAAAAAACAGGGATTTCTATGAAAATAAGCGATATTTTAGGGGAAAAACAGGGGTTTCTATGAAAATAAGCGATATTTCAGGAGAAAAACAGGGATTTCTGTGAAAATAAGCGATATTTTAGGGGAAAAACAGGGATTTCCCTGAAAATAAGTGATATTTAAGGGGAAAAACAGGGATTTCCATGAAAATAAGTGATATTTAAGGGGAAAAACAGGGATTTCCATGAAAATAAGCGATATTTCAGGGGAAAATAGGGATTTCTATGAAAATAAGCGATATTTAAGGTAAAAAAACAGGGATTTCTATGAAAATAAGCGATATTTCAGAGGAAAAACAGGGATTCCTATGAAAATAAGCGATATTTAAGGTTAAAAACAGGGATTTCTATGAAAATAAGTGATATTTTAGGGGAAAAACAGGGATTTCTATGAAAATAAGCGATATTTAAGGTTAAAAACAGGGATTTCCATGAAAATAAGCGATATTTTAGGGGAAAAACAGGGATTTCTAGAAAAATAAGCGATATTTCAGGATAAAAACAGGGATTTCTTTGAAAATAAGCGATATTTCAGGGGAAAAATAGGGATTTCTATGAAAATAAGTGATATTTTAGGGGAACAACAGGGATTTATATGAAAACAAGTAATATTTAAGGGGAAAAACAGGGATTTCTATGAAAATAAGCGATATTTGAGGTTAAAAACAGGGTTTTCTATGAAAATAAGCGATATTTTAGGGGAAAAACAGGGATGTCTATGAAAATAAGCGATATTTTAGGGGAAAAAGAGGGATTTCCATGAAGATAAGCGATATTTAAGGGGAAAAACAGGGATTTCCATGAAAATAAGCTATATTTAAGGTTAAAAACAGGGATTTCTATGAAAATAAGTGATATTTCAGGATAAAAACAGGGATTTCCATGGAAAATAAGCGATATTTTAAGGGAAAAACAGGGTTTTCTATGAAAATAAGCGATATTTTAGGTTAAAAACAGGGATTTCTATGAAAATAAGCGATATTTCAGGGGAAAAACAGGGATTTCTTTGAAAATAAGCGATATTTCAGGGGAAAAACAGGGATTTCTATGAAAATAAGCGATATTTGATGTTAAAAACAGGGTTTTCTACGAAAATAAGCGATATCTTAGGGGAAAAACAGGGATTTCTATGAAAATAAGCGATATTTTAGGGGAAAAACAGGGGTTTCTATGAAAATAAGCGATATTTCAGAGAAAAACAGGGATTTCTGTGAAAATAAGCGATATTTCAGGGGAAAAACAGGGATTTCCCTGAAAATAAGTGATATTTAAGGGGAAAAACAGGGATTTCCATGAAAATAAGCGATATTTCAGGGGAAAATAGGGATTTCTATGAAAATAAGCGATATTTAAGGTAAAAAAACAGGGATTTCTATGAAAATAAGCGATATTTCAGAGGAAAAACAGGGATTCCTATGAAAATAAGCGATATTTAAGGTTAAAAACAGGGATTTCTATGAAAATAAGCGATATTTTAGGGGAAAAACAGGGATTTCTTTGAAAATAAGCGATATTTAAGGTTAAAAACAGGGATTTCCATGAAAATAAGCGATATTTTAGGGGAAAAACAGGGATTTCTAGAAAAATAAGCGATATTTCAGGATAAAAACAGGGATTTCTTTGAAAATAAGCGATATTTTAAGGGAAAAATAGGGATTTCTATGAAAATAAATGATATTTTAGGGGAACAACAGGGATTTATATGAAAACAAGTAATATTTAAGGGGAAAAACAGGGATTTCTATGAAAATAAGCGATATTTGAGGTTAAAAACAGGGATTTCTTTGAAAATAAGCGATATTTCAGGGGAAAAACAGGGATTTCTATGAAAATAAGCGATATTTGATGTTAAAAACAGGGTTTTCTACGAAAATAAGCGATATCTTAGGGGAAAAACAGGGATTTCTATGAAAATAAGCGATATTTTAGGGGAAAAACAGGGGTTTCTATGAAAATAAGCGATATTTCAGAGAAAAACAGGGATTTCTGTGAAAATAAGCGATATTTCAGGGGAAAAACAGGGATTTCCCTGAAAATAAGTGATATTTAAGGGGAAAAACAGGGATTTCCATGAAAATAAGCGATATTTCAGGGGAAAATAGGGATTTCTATGAAAATAAGCGATATTTAAGGTAAAAAAACAGGGATTTCTATGAAAATAAGCGATATTTCAGAGGAAAAACAGGGATTCCTATGAAAATAAGCGATATTTAAGGTTAAAAACAGGGATTTCTATGAAAATAAGCGATATTTTAGGGGAAAAACAGGGATTTCTTTGAAAATAAGCGATATTTAAGGTTAAAAACAGGGATTTCCATGAAAATAAGCGATATTTTAGGGGAAAAACAGGGATTTCTAGAAAAATAAGCGATATTTCAGGATAAAAACAGGGATTTCTTTGAAAATAAGCGATATTTTAAGGGAAAAATAGGGATTTCTATGAAAATAAATGATATTTTAGGGGAACAACAGGGATTTATATGAAAACAAGTAATATTTAAGGGGAAAAACAGGGATTTCTATGAAAATAAGCGATATTTGAGGTTAAAAACAGGGATTTCTATGAAAATAAGCGATGTTTTAGGGGAAAAACAGGGATGTCTATGAAAATAAGCGATATTTTAGGGTTAAAAATAGGGATTTCTATGAAAATAAGCGATATTTTAGGGGAAAAAGAGGGATTTCTATGAAAATAAGCGATATTTTAGGGGAAAAACAGGGATTTCCATGAAAATAAGCGATATCTTAGGGGAAAAACAGGGATTTCTATGAAAATAAGGGATATTTTAGGCGAAAAACAGGGATTTCTATGGGAAAAAGTGATATTTCAGGGGAAAAACAGGGATTTCTATGAAAATAAGCAATATTTTAGGGGAAAAACAGGGATTTCTATGAAAATAAGCGATATTTAAGGGGAAAAACAGGGATTTCTATGAAAATAAGCGATATTTTAGGGGAAAAACAGGAATTTCTATAAGTATAAGCGATATTTTAGGGGAAAAACAGGGATTTCTATGAAAATAAGCGATATTTAATGTTAAAAACAGGGATTTCTATGAAAATAAGCGATATTTTAGGGGAAAAACAGGGATTTCTATGAAAATAAGCGATATTTTAGGGGAAAAACAGGGATTTCTATGAAAATAAGCGATGTTTAAGGTTAAAAACAGGGATTTCTATGAAAATAAGCGATATTTCAGGGGAAAAACAGGGATTTCTATGAAAATAAGCGATGTTTAAGGTTAAAAACAGGGATTTCCATGAAAATAAGCGATATTTCAGGGGAAAAACAGGGATTTCCATGAAAATAAGCGATATTTTAGGGGAAAAACAGGGATTTCAATGAAAATAAGCGATATTTCAGGGGAAAAACAGGGATTTCTGTGAAAATAAGCGATATTTAAGGTTAAAAACAGGGATTTCTATGAAAATAAGCGATATTTTAGGGGAAAAACAGGGATTTCTATGAAAATAAGCGATATTTCAGGGGAAAAACAGGGATTTCTATGAAAATAAGCGATATTTTAGGGGAAAAACAGGGATTTCCATGAAAATAAGCGATATTTCAGGGGAAAAACAGGGATTTCTTTGAAAATAAGCGATATTTTAGGGTTAAAAACAGGGATTTCCATGAAAATAAGCGATATTTTAGGGGAAAAACAGGGATTTCTATGACAATAAGCGATATTTAAGGGGAAAAACAGGGATTTATATGAAAATAAGCGATATTTAAGGTAAAAAAACAGGGATTTCCATGAAAATAAGCGATATTTCAGAGGAAAAACAGGGATTCCTATGAAAATAAGTGATATTTAAGGTAAAAAACAGGGATTTCTATGAAAATAAGTGATATTATAATTATTTATTATATATAATAATATATAATATATAATAATATATATAAATATATTATAAATATGTATAAATTATTATATATAATATATATTATATAAATATATTATATATTATATAATTATATAATATATATTATATAAATATATATTATATAAATTATTACATATAAGATTATTATAATTATTTATAAATATAATATACATGAACAACAATAATTATATATAATAATATATATTATATATAATAATATACATAGGTATTATATGTTATATAATGTATATATTATATGATTGGTCATTGGCAGCGCCGTCCCGCCCTCGCCTGTAAGTGATTGTTCACCGGCCGCGCCGTCCCGCCCTCGTCCGCTTGTGATTGGTCACCGGCCGCGCCGTCCCGCCCTCGTCAGCCTGTGATTGGTTATTGGCAGCGCCGTCCCGCCCTCGTTAGCCTGTGATTGGTCACCGACAGCGCCGTCCCGCCCTCGTCAGCCTGTGATTGGTCAGTGGCAGCGCCGTCCCGCCCTCGCCATCCTCTCATTGGTCATCGGCAGCGCTGTCCCGCCCTCGCCATCCTCTCATTGGTCGTCGGCAGCGTTTTCCCGCCCTCGCCAGCCGGTGATTGGTCATCGGCAGCGCTGTCCCGCCCTCGTCTGCCTGTGATTGGTCACCGGTAGCGCCGTACCGCCCTCGTCAACCTCTCATTGGTCACCGGCAGCATTATCCCGCCCTCGCCCGCCTGTGATTGGTCATCGGCAGCGCCGTACCGCCCTCGTCAACCTCTCATTGGTCACCGGCAGCATTATCCCGCCCTCGCCCGCCTGTGATTGGTCATCGGCAGCGCCGTCCCGCCCTCGCCTGCCTGTGATTGGTTATAGGCAGCGCCGTCCCGCCCTCGTCAGCCTGTGATTGGTCATTGGCAGTGCCGTCCCGCCCTCATGTGTGTCTCACTGCTAATCGACAGCGCCGTCCCGCCCTCATCAGCCTCTCATTGGTCATTGGCAGCGCCGTCCCGCCCCTGCAGCGTCTCATTGGTCATCGGCAGGGCGGTCCCGCCCCTTTCTGCCTCTCATTCGTCACCGGCAGCGCTGTCCCGCCCTCGCCAGTCTTTCATTGGTCATCGGCAGCTCCGTCCCGCCTCCGCCAGCATCTCATTGGTCAGCAGCAGCCTTTTCCCCGCCTTTTTCTTTGCTCTCTCTCTCCTTTCTTTCCCCTCATCCTGTTACAGAAGAGACTGAAGGAATGATGGACAAGCTGGTGCAGGATGGCAGCAGCAGGGTGGAGGCACAGGTGGGTGCGATGAAGCCGGGGGTGGGACTGGGTGGAGCCAGAGCCCAGCCTGAGCTCATTTAAGGGCTGGGAATCGCAGGGCTCAGATGTGTGCCTGGGCTCTTTCCGGTTAATTAATAAATTGAAATAAAGCAAATAATTGTAATTAATATGCTTATTAATATTAATGTTAATAGATAACCAAATTTAATATTAAAATATATTGCCTTTTTAAAATTATGTCTTTTTTCGTAGATTTTTTTTTAAATTTTTTTATTTTTTTAATTTCTGATAAGCTATTTCTTAATTACCACTTACTTTTGTTTTTTTTTTCCTTTTTTATTTTTTTTTTTTATGCTCCTTTTTTTTTTTTACTTTTATTCTTTTTTTTATTGTTTTGTTTTTTTTTAACATTTTTTTTATTTTTTTGCTTTTCTACTTTCCCATTTAATTTTTAATATTACTCCAGTTTAAATTCATAAATATTTTATTGGTTAATTGTTTTATTTTTTATTTGTAATAAAAATTCTTTATTTCTACAGAGCTTTTTATTTTAGATTTTATTCTTTAATTCCGATTTTTTTTTTCATTTTATTTATTTATTTATTATTTAATTTCATTCAATTTTATGGCAGCGTTCTTTTTATTTTATCTTATTTAATTTTCGTTTTTATTTTTTTATTCAATTTTATGTTCTTTTTTCTTTGTGTGATTTTATTTAATCTTTGTCATTACTTCTATTTATTTTAAATTATTTTATCTTTTCTTTCAAATAATATATACGCATAATATATATATACAATATTAGTTAATACCTATTATATGTGTAAATCTCGCTCTCTACTGCCACCGTGAAATATGAACTATGAACATGAGCGATGAAAACTATGATGATGATAACAACTATGAAAATAAGCGATATTTAAGGTTAAAAACAGGGATTTCTATGAAAATAAGCGATATTTAAGGGGAAAAACAGGGATTTCTATGAAAATAAGCGATATTTCAGGTTTAAAACAGGGATTTCTATGAAAATAAGCGATATTTCAGGTTTAAAACAGGGATTTCTATGAAAATAAGCGATATTTAAGGTTAAAAACAGGGATTTCTATGAAAATAAGCGATATTTTAGGGGAAAAACAGGGATTTCCATGAAAATAAGCGATATTTTAGGGGAAAAACAGGGATTTCTATGAAAATAAGCGATATTTATGTTAAAAACAGGGATTTCTATGAAAACAAGCGATATTTTAGGGGAAAAACAGGGATTTCTATGAAAATAAGCGATATTTCAGGGGAGAAACAGGGATTTCTATGAAAATAAGCGATATTTCAGGGGAAGAACAGGGATTTCTATGAAAATAAGCGATATTTCAGGGGAAAAACAGGGGTTTCTATGAAAATAAGCGAAATTTTAGGGGAAAAACAGGGATTTCTATGAAAATAAGCGAAATTTCAGGGGAAAAACAGGGATTTCTATGAAAATAAGCGATATTTTAGGGGAAAAACAGGGATTTCCATGAAAATAAGCGATATTTAAGGTTAAAAACAGGGATTTCTATGAAAATAAGCGATATTTAAGGGGAAAAACAGGGATTTCCATGAAAATAAGCGATATTTAAGGTTAAAAACAGGGATTTCTATGAAAATAAGCGATATTTTAGGGGAAAAACAGGGATTTCTATGAAAATAAGCGATATTTCAGGGGAAAAGCAGGGATTTCCATGAAAATAAGCGATATTTAAGGTTAAAAACAGGGATTTCTATGAAAATAAGCGATATTTAAGGTAAAAAAACAGGGATTTCTATGAAAATAAGCGATATTTTAGGGGAAAAACAGGGGTTTCTATGAAAATAAGCGATATTTCAGGAGAAAAACAGGGATTTCTGTGAAAATAAGCGATATTTTAGGGGAAAAACAGGGATTTCCCTGAAAATAAGTGATATTTAAGGGGAAAAACAGGGATTTCCATGAAAATAAGTGATATTTAAGGGGAAAAACAGGGATTTCCATGAAAATAAGCGATATTTCAGGGGAAAATAGGGATTTCTATGAAAATAAGCGATATTTAAGGTAAAAAAACAGGGATTTCTATGAAAATAAGCGATATTTCAGGGGAGAAACAGGGATTTCTATGAAAATAAGCGATATTTCAGGGGAAAAACAGGGATTTCTTTGAAAATAAGCGATATTTCAGGGGAAAAACAGGGATTTCTATGAAAATAAGCGATATTTGATGTTAAAAACAGGGTTTTCTACGAAAATAAGCGATATCTTAGGGGAAAAACAGGGATTTCTATGAAAATAAGCGATATTTAAGGTTAAAAACAGGGATTTCTATGAAAATAAGTGATATTTAAGGGGAAAAACAGGGATTTCTATGAAAATAAGCGATATTTCAGGTTTAAAACAGGGATTTCTATGAAAATAAGCGATATTTCAGGTTTAAAACAGGGATTTCTATGAAAATAAGCGATATTTAAGGTTAAAAACAGGGATTTCTATGAAAATAAGCGATATTTTAGGGGAAAAACAGGGATTTCCATGAAAATAAGCGATATTTTAGGGGAAAAACAGGGATTTCTATGAAAATAAGCGATATTTATGTTAAAAACAGGGATTTCTATGAAAACAAGCGATATTTTAGGGGAAAAACAGGGATTTCTATGAAAATAAGCGATATTTCAGGGGAGAAACAGGGATTTCTATGAAAATAAGCGATATTTCAGGGGAAGAACAGGGATTTCTATGAAAATAAGCGATATTTTAGGGGAAAAACAGGGGTTTCTATGAAAATAAGCGAAATTTTAGGGGAAAAACAGGGATTTCTATGAAAATAAGCGAAATTTCAGGGGAAAAACAGGGATTTCTATGAAAATAAGCGATATTTTAGGGGAAAAACAGGGATTTCCATGAAAATAAGCGATATTTAAGGTTAAAAACAGGGATTTCTATGAAAATAAGCGATATTTAAGGGGAAAAACAGGGATTTCCATGAAAATAAGCGATATTTAAGGTTAAAAACAGGGATTTCTATGAAAATAAGCGATATTTTAGGGGAAAAACAGGGATTTCTATGAAAATAAGCGATATTTCAGGGGAAAAGCAGGGATTTCCATGAAAATAAGCGATATTTAAGGTTAAAAACAGGGATTTCTATGAAAATAAGCGATATTTCAGGGGAAAAGCAGGGATTTCTATGAAAATAAGCGATATTGGAGGGGAAAAACAGGGATTTCTATGAAAATAAGCGATATTTAAGGTTAAAAACAGGGATTTCAATGAAAATAAGCGATATTTAAGGTAAAAAAACAGGGATTTCTATGAAAATAAGCGATATTTTAGGGGAAAAACAGGGGTTTCTATGAAAATAAGCGATATTTCAGGAGAAAAACAGGGATTTCTGTGAAAATAAGCGATATTTTAGGGGAAAAACAGGGATTTCCCTGAAAATAAGTGATATTTAAGGGGAAAAACAGGGATTTCCATGAAAATAAGTGATATTTAAGGGGAAAAACAGGGATTTCCATGAAAATAAGCGATATTTCAGGGGAAAATAGGGATTTCTATGAAAATAAGCGATATTTAAGGTAAAAAAACAGGGATTTCTATGAAAATAAGCGATATTTCAGAGGAAAAACAGGGATTCCTATGAAAATAAGCGATATTTAAGGTTAAAAACAGGGATTTCTATGAAAATAAGCGATATTTTAGGGGAAAAACAGGGATTTCTATGAAAATAAGCGATATTTAAGGTTAAAAACAGGGATTTCCATGAAAATAAGCGATATTTTAGGGGAAAAACAGGGATTTCTAGAAAAATAAGCGATATTTCAGGATAAAAACAGGGATTTCTTTGAAAATAAGCGATATTTCAGGGGAAAAATAGGGATTTCTATGAAAATAAGTGATATTTTAGGGGAACAACAGGGATTTATATGAAAACAAGTAATATTTAAGGGGAAAAACAGGGATTTCTATGAAAATAAGCGATATTTGAGGTTAAAAACAGGGTTTTCTATGAAAATAAGCGATATTTTAGGGGAAAAACAGGGATGTCTATGAAAATAAGCGATATTTTAGGGGAAAAAGAGGGATTTCTATGAAAATAAGCGATATTTTAGGGGAAAAAGAGGGATTTCCATGAAAATAAGCGATATTTAAGGGGAAAAACAGGGATTTCCATGAAAATAAGCTATATTTAAGGTTAAAAACAGGGATTTCTATGAAAATAAGTGATATTTCAGGATAAAAACAGGGATTTCCATGGAAAATAAGCGATATTTTAAGGGAAAAACAGGGTTTTCTATGAAAATAAGCGATATTTTAGGTTTAAAACAGGGATTTCTATGAAAATAAGCGATATTTCAGAAGAGAAACAGGGATTTCTATGAAAATAAGCGATATTTCAGGGGAAAAACAGGGATTTCTATGAAAATAAGCGATATTTGATGTTAAAAACAGGGTTTTCTACGAAAATAAGCGATATCTTAGGGGAAAAACAGGGATTTCTATGAAAATAAGCGATATTTTAGGGGAAAAACAGGGGTTTCTATGAAAATAAGCGATATTTCAGGAGAAAAACAGGGATTTCTGTGAAAATAAGCGATATTTCAGGGGAAAAACAGGGATTTCCCTGAAAATAAGTGATATTTAAGGGGAAAAACAGGGATTTCCATGAAAATAAGCGATATTTCAGGGGAAAATAGGGATTTCTATGAAAATAAGCGATATTTAAGGTAAAAAAACAGGGATTTCTATGAAAATAAGCGATATTTCAGAGGAAAAACAGGGATTCCTATGAAAATAAGCGATATTTAAGGTTAAAAACAGGGATTTCTATGAAAATAAGCGATATTTTAGGGGAAAAACAGGGATTTCTTTGAAAATAAGCGATATTTAAGGTTAAAAACAGGGATTTCCATGAAAATAAGCGATATTTTAGGGGAAAAACAGGGATTTCTAGAAAAATAAGCGATATTTCAGGATAAAAACAGGGATTTCTTTGAAAATAAGCGATATTTTAAGGGAAAAATAGGGATTTCTATGAAAATAAATGATATTTTAGGGGAACAACAGGGATTTCTATGGGAAAAAGTGATATTTCAGGGGAAAAACAGGGATTTCTATGAAAATAAGCGATATTTTAGGGGAAAAACAGGGATTTCTATGAAAATAAGCGATATTTAAGGGGAAAAACAGGGATTTCTATGAAAATAAGCGATATTTTAGGGGAAAAACAGGAATTTCTATAAGTATAAGCGATATTTTAGGGGAAAAACAGGGATTTCTATGAAAATAAGCGATATTTAATGTTAAAAACAGGGATTTCTATGAAAATAAGCGATATTTTAGGGGAAAAACAGGGATTTCTATGAAAATAAGCGATATTTTAGGGGAAAAACAGGGATTTCTATGAAAATAAGCGATGTTTAAGGTTAAAAACAGGGATTTCTATGAAAATAAGCGATATTTCAGGGGAAAAACAGGGATTTCTATGAAAATAAGCGATGTTTAAGGTTAAAAACAGGGATTTCCATGAAAATAAGCGATATTTCAGGGGAAAAACAGGGATTTCCATGAAAATAAGCGATATTTTAGGGGAAAAACAGGGATTTCAATGAAAATAAGCGATATTTCAGGGGAAAAACAGGGATTTCTGTGAAAATAAGCGATATTTCAGGGGAAAAACAGGGATTTCTATGAAAATAAGCGATATTTTAGGGGAAAAACAGGGATTTCTATGAAAATAAGCGATATTTCAGGGGAAAAACAGGGATTTCTATGAAAATAAGCGATATTTTAGGGGAAAAACAGGGATTTCCATGAAAATAAGCGATATTTCAGGGGAAAAACAGGGATTTCTTTGAAAATAAGCGATATTTTAGGGTTAAAAACAGGGATTTCCATGAAAATAAGCGATATTTTAGGGGAAAAACAGGGATTTCTATGACAATAAGCGATATTTAAGGGGAAAAACAGGGATTTCCATGAAAATAAGTGATATTTAAGGTTAAAAACAGGGATTTCTATGAAAATAAGCGATATTTAAGGTAAAAAAACAGGGATTTCCATGAAAATAAGCGATATTTCAGAGGAAAAACAGGGATTCCTATGAAAATAAGTGATATTTAAGGTAAAAAACAGGGATTTCTATGAAAATAAGTGATATTATAATTATTTATTATATATAATAATATATAATATATAATAATATATATAAATATATTATAAATATGTATAAATTATTATATATAATATATATTATATAAATATATTATATATTATATAATTATATAATATATATTATATAAATATATATTATATAAATTATTACATATAAGATTATTATAATTATTTATAAATATAATATACATGAACAACAATAATTATATATAATAATATATATTATATATAATAATATACATAGGTATTATATGTTATATAATGTATATATTATATGATTGGTCATTGGCAGCGCCGTCCCGCCCTCGCCTGTAAGTGATTGTTCACCGGCCGCGCCGTCCCGCCCTCGTCCGCTTGTGATTGGTCACCGGCCGCGCCGTCCCGCCCTCGTCAGCCTGTGATTGGTTATTGGCAGCGCCGTCCCGCCCTCGTTAGCCTGTGATTGGTCACCGACAGCGCCGTCCCGCCCTCGTCAGCCTGTGATTGGTCAGTGGCAGCGCCGTCCCGCCCTCGCCATCCTCTCATTGGTCATCGGCAGCGCTGTCCCGCCCTCGTCAGCCTCTCATTGGTCGTCGGCAGCGTTTTCCCGCCCTCGCCAGCCGGTGATTGGTCATCGGCAGCGCCGTCCCGCCCTCTTCAGCCAGTGATTGGTCATCGGCAGCGCTGTCCCGCCCTCGTCAGCCTGTGATTGGTCACCGGTAGCGCCGTACCGCCCTCGTCAACCTCTCATTGGTCACCGGCAGCATTATCCCGCCCTCGCCCGCCTGTGATTGGTCATCGGCAGCGCCGTCCCGCCCTCGCCTGCCTGTGATTGGTTATAGGCAGCGCCGTCCCGCCCTCGTCAGCCTGTGATTGGTCATTGGCAGTGCCGTCCCGCCCTCATGTGTGTCTCACTGCTAATCGACAGCGCCGTCCCGCCCTCATCAGCCTCTCATTGGTCATTGGCAGCGCCGTCCCGCCCCTGCAGCGTCTCATTGGTCATCGGCAGGGCGGTCCCGCCCCTTTCTGCCTCTCATTGGTCACCGGCAGCGCTGTCCCGCCCTCGCCAGTCTTTCATTGGTCATCGGCAGCTCCGTCCCGCCTCCGCCAGCATCTCATTGGTCAGCAGCACCCTTTTCCCCGCCTTTTTCTTTGCTCTCTCTCTCTCCTTTCTTTCCCCTCATCCTGTTACAGAAGAGACTGAAGGAACGATGGACAAGCTGGTGCAGGATGGCAGCAGCAGGGTGGAGGCACAGGTGGGTGCGATGAAGCCGGGGGTGGGACTGGGTGGAGCCAGAGCCCAGCCTGAGCTCATTTAAGGGCTGGGAATCGCAGGGCTCAGATGTGTGCCTGGGCTCTTTCCGGTTAATTAATAAATTGAAATAAAGCAAATAATTGTAATTAATATGCTTATTAATATTAATGTTAATAGATAACCAAATTTAATATTAAAATATATTGCCTTTTTAAAATTATGTCTTTTTTCGTAGATTTTTTTTTAAATTTTTTTATTTTTTTAATTTCTGATAAGCTATTTCTTAATTACCACTTACTTTTGTTTTTTTTTTCCTTTTTTATTTTTTTTTTTATGCTCCTTTTTTTTTTTTACTTTTATTCTTTTTTTTATTGTTTTGTTTTTTTTTAACATTTTTTTTATTTTTTTGCTTTTCTACTTTCCCATTTAATTTTTAATATTACTCCAGTTTAAATTCATAAATATTTTATTGGTTAATTGTTTTATTTTTTATTTGTAATAAAAATTCTTTATTTCTACAGAGCTTTTTATTTTAGATTTTATTCTTTAATTCCGATTTTTTTTTTCATTTTATTTATTTATTTATTATTTAATTTCATTCAATTTTATGGCAGCGTTCTTTTTATTTTATCTTATTTAATTTTCGTTTTTATTTTTTTATTCAATTTTATGTTCTTTTTTCTTTGTGTGATTTTATTTAATCTTTGTCATTACTTCTATTTATTTTAAATTATTTTATCTTTTCTTTCAAATAATATATACGCATAATATATATACAATATTAGTTAATACCTATTATATGTGTAAATCTCGCTCTCTACTGCCACCGTGTGGCGAAAAATCGGTACTGCAACCTTTTTTTTTTTTTTTTTTTTTTTGCGGTGTGCTTGCCGGTTTTGCGCATGCGCCAAAATGGCGGCGATGTTCGCGCATGCGCAGTAGCGGTTCCGAGGCCGCGCATGCGCAGTGCGCGAGGACACAACTGCGCATGCGGAGCAGAAACAGGCGCCTATATAAAGAGCGTGGCAGCGGCCGCGGTTGCGCATAGATCGTGGTTGTGCGCGGCTGCTCGATGCTCTGCTGCTCCGCGCCGCTCGGAGCCGCCGGGAAGGATATCGGAGCCGCCGGGAAGGAGCTCGAAGCCGCCGCGAAGCCCCTCGGAGCCGCCGGGAAGGAGCTTGGAGCCGCCGCGAAGCTTCTCGGAGCCGCCGGGAAGGAGCTCGGAGTTTCGGGAAGCCGCTCGGAGCCGCCACGAAGCCGTTCAGAGCCGCCATGAAGCCGCTCGGAGTTTCGGGAAGCCCTTCGGAGCTGCCGCGAAGCCCTTCGGAGCTGCCGCGAAGCTTCTCGGAGCCGCCGGGAAGGAGCTCGGAGCCGCCGCGAAGCCCTTCGGAGCCGCCACGAAGCCGCTCGGAGCCGCCGCGAAGCTTCTCGAAGCCGCCGGGAAGGAGCTCGGAGCCGCCGGGAAGGAGCTCGGAGTTTCGGGAAGCCCTTTGGAGCCCCCGCGAAGCCGTCGCGAAGCCTTTCGGAGCCGCTCGGAGCCGCCGGGAAGGAGCTTCGAGCCGCCGCGAAGCCGCTCGGAGCCGCCGCTCGGAGTTTCGAACAGCCGAGGTATGGGGCATTTTTGGGGCACTTGTGGGGCTCCTTTTCGGTCTCTTTCGGGGCTCTTTAGGCTCCCTTTTGGGGCTCCCTTTTGGGGCTCCCTTTTGGGGCTCCCTTTTGGGGCTCCCTTTTGGGGCTCCCTTTTGGGGCTCCCTTTTGGGGCTCCCTTTTGGGGCTCCCTTTTGGGGCTCCCTTTTGGGGCTCCCTTTTGGGGCTCCCTTTTGGGGCTCCCTTTTGGGGCTCCCTTTTGTCTCCTTTTTGGCTCCTTTGGGGTTCCTTTTTGGCTCTTTTTTGGCTCTTTTTTTTTGGCTCCTTTTTGGCTCTTTTTTTGGGCTCCGTTTTGGGCTCCGTTTTGGGCTCCGTTTTGGGCTCCGTTTTGGCTCCTTTGGGGCTCCTTTGGGGTACTTGTGGGGGTCCTTTGGGGCTCTAATATGTGGCTTGCAGGGCACTTTTGGGTCTCTTGTGGGGCTGTTTTGTGCTACTTATGGGGCACTTATTGGGCTCTTTCGGGGCTCTTTTTGGTCTCCTTTTTGGTCTCCTTTTTGGTCTCCTTTTTGGTCTCCTTTTTGGTCTCCTTTCTGGCTCCTTTCTGGCTCCTTTCTGGCTGCTTTGGTGCCTTTGTGGGGTTCTTCTGGTGCTCTTTTATGTGGCTTGCAGAGCAGTGATGTGTGGCATGCGGGGCTCCTTTGGGGCTCCTTTGGGGCTCCTTTGGGGCTCCTTTGGGGCTCCTTTGGGGCTCCTTTGGGGCTCCTTTGGCTCTCTAATATGTGGCTTGCAGGGCAGGGATGTGTGACTTGCAGGGTACTTTTGGGGCTTTTTTGGGGCTCCTTTTGGGTCTCTTGAGGGTCTCTTTTGTGACTCTTGGGTCTCTTTTTTGGTCTGGGGTCTCTTGGGTCTCTTTTTAGTCTCTTTTGGGGTCTCTTGGGGTCTCTAGGGTCTCTTTTGGGGCACTTGTAGGGCTTTTCTGGTGCTCTAATATGTGGCTTGCAGGGCAGTGCTGCGTGGCTTGCAGGGCTCTTTTAGGGCTGTTTTAGGGCTCTTTTGGGGCACTTATGGGGATGTTTTGGGGCACTTACGGGGCTTTTCTGGGGCACTAATATGTGGCTTGCACGGCTCTTTAGCGGCTCCTTTTTGCGGCTCATTTTAGGGTTCCTTTTAGGGCTCCTTTGGGGCACTTGTGGAGCTCTTCTTGTGCTCTAATATGTGGCTTGCAGGGCAATGATGCGTGGCTTGCAGGGCTCCTTTGGGGTTCTTTAGGGTCTCTTTTGGGGCTCCTTTGGTTCTCCCATATGTGGTTTGCAGGGCTCCTTTGGGGCTCTTTTGGGGCTCGTTTTGGTCTCCTGTGCGGCTCCTTTCTGGCTCTCTTTTGGGGCTCTTTTGTGCCACTTATGCGGCTTTTTTGGGGCACTTCTGGGGCTCTTCTGGGGCTCTCATATGTGGCTTGCAGGCCAGTGACGTGTGGCTTGTAGGGCTCGTTTTGGGGTCTCTTTTGGGGTCTCTTTTGGGGTCTCTTTTGGGGCATTGGTGGGGCTTTTTTGGGGCCCTTGTGGGGCTCTTCTGGTGCTCTAATATGTGGCTGGCAGGGCTCTTTTGGGGCTCGTTTTGGGGCTCTTTAGGGGCTCCTTTCCGGCTCCTTTAGGGCTCTTTAGGGGCTCCTTTGAAGCCCCTTTAGGGCTCTTCTGGTGCTCTAATGTGTGGCTTGCAGGGCAGTGATGTGTGGCTTGCAGGGCACTTCTGGGGCTCCTTTGGGGCTCCTTTGGGGCACTTCTGGGGCTCCTTTGGTGCTCTAATATGTGGCTTGCAGGGCAGTGATGTGTGGCTTGTAGGGCTCCTTTGGGTGCCTTTTGGGGCACTTGTGGGGCTTTTTTGGGGCTCCTTTGGTGCTCTAATATGTGGCTTGCAGGGCACTTTCGGGGCTCCTTTGGGGCTCTTTTGGGGCCCTTATGGGGTTTTTCTGGGGCCCTTGTGGGTCTCTTCTGGTGCTCTAATATGTGGCTAATATGCGCAGGAACTTCTTTGCAGTGAGGTGAGGAGCACTGGCACAGGCTGCCCAGGGAGGTGGTGGAGTCTCCTTATCTGGAGTTGTTCAAGACCTGCCTGGATGCCGACCTGTGCGCCCTGCTGTAGGGAACCTGCATGGGCAGGAAGTTGGACTCCATGAGCTCTGCAGCTCCCTTCCAACCCCTCGACCAAGTGAGGTGCCAAAAGAAGAGGTGTCTCCTAAACAGGCTTCTGCTGAGTGCTGTCCTCGTCTTGGGGTTTGTACAATGCCCACCTTTCTTCTCTAACCCACTTTGTTGAGGACCACGTGTGAGGCTTTCTTCTTTCTTGGTAGGCTTGGCGACTCCTCCACCAGACGTAGCAGGCATTTTGGGACGTCCAAGGTTCCGCAGTGAGCGTGTCCTGTTCCTGGTCAAGGTGTGGGCGTTCCAGGACATAAAGGTATCTTCATGCTTTCCCCAAGTGCCAAGTACCCCGCCAGATGCTGTTTGCCTTTTGGCACCCCCTCAGTTGCTGTAATGTCTGCGCCTTGATTCTTGGAGTGGGGTAAGTGACACCTTTGAAAACAAGCGATATTTTAGGTTAAAAACAGGGATTTCTTGGAAAATAAGTGATATTTCAGGGGAAAAACAGGGATTTCTATGAAAATAAGCGATATTTGAGGGGAAAAACAGGGATTTCTATGAAAATAAGCGATATTTCAGGGAAAAAACAGGGATTTCCATGAAAATAAGTGATATTTAAGGTTAAAAACAGGGATTTCTATGAAAATAAGCGATATTTCAGGGAAAAAACAGGGATTTCCATGAAAATAAGTGATATTTAAGGTTAAAAACAGGGATTTCTATGAAAATAAGCGATATTTCAGGGAAAAACATGGATTTCTACGAAAATAAGCGATATTTAAGGTTAAAAACAGGGATTTCTATGAAAATAAGCGATATTTCAGGGGAAAAACAGGGATTTCCATGAAAATAAGCGATATTTAAGGTTAAAAACAGGGATTTCTATGAAAATAAGCGATATTTTAGGGGAAAAACAGGGATTTCTATGAAAATAAGCGATATTTAAGGGGAAAAACAGGGATTTCTATGAAAATAAGCGATATTTCAGGGGAAAAACAGGGATTTCTATCAAAATAAGCGATATTTTAGGGGAAAAACAGGGATTTCTATGAAAATAAGCGATATTTAAGGGGAAAAAACAGGGATTTCCATGAAAATAAGTGATATTTTAGGTTAAAAGCAGGGATTTCTATGAAAATAAGCGATAATTAAGGTTAAAAACAGGGATTTCTATGAATATAAGCGATATTTTAGGGGAAAAACAGGGATTTCTATGAAAATAAGCGATATTTTAGGGGAAAAACAGGGATTTCTATGAAAATAAGCGATATTTTAGTGGAAAAACAGGGATTTCTATGAAAATAAGCGATATTTAAGGTTAAAAACAGGGATTTCTATGAAAATAAGCGATATTTTAGGGGAAAAACAGGGATTTCCATGAAAATAAGCGATATTTAAAGTTAAAAACAGGGATTTCTATGAAAATAAGCGATATTTTAGGGGAAAAACAGGGATTTCTATGAAAATAAGCGATATTTCAGGGGAAAAACAGGGATTTCTATGAAAATAAGCGATATTTCAGGGGAAAAACAGGGTTTTCAATGAAAATAAGCGATATTTTAGGGGAAAAACAGGGATTTCTATGAAAATAAGTGATATTTTGGGGGAAAAACAGGTATTTCTATGAAAATAAGCGATATTTCAGGGAAAAACATGGATTTCTATGAAAATAAGCGATATTTAAGGTTAAAAACAGGGATTTCTATGAAAATAAGCGATATTTAAGGGGAAAAACAGGGGTTTCCATGAAAATAAGCGATATTTTAGGGGAAAAACAGGGATTTCCATGAAAATAAGCGATATTTAAGGTTAAAAACAGGGATTTCTATGAAAATAAGTGATATTTTAGGGGAAAAACAGGGATTTCCATGAAAATAAGCGATATTTAAGGGGAAAAACAGGGATTTCTATGAAAATAAGCGATATTTCAGGGGAAAAACAGGGATTTCTATGAAAATAAGCGATATTTCAGGGGAAAAACAGGGATTTCTATGAAAATAAGCGATATTTCAGGGGAAAAACAGGGATTTCCATGAAAATAAGCGATATTTCAGGTTAAAAACAGGGATTTCTATGAAAATAAGCGATATTTTAGGGGAAAAACAGGGATTTCCATGAAAATAAGCGATATTTCAGGTTAAAAACAGGGATTTCTATGAAAATAAGCGATATTTTAGGGGAAAAACAGGGATTTCTATGAAAATAAGCGATATTTAAGGGAAAAACAGGGATTTACATGAAAATAAGCGATATTTAAGGTTAAAAACAGGGTTTTCAATGAAAATAAGCGATATTTCAGGGGAAAAACAGGGATTTCCATGAAAATAAGCGATATTTCAGGTTAAAAACAGGGATTTACATGAAAATAAGTGATATTTAGGGGAAAAACAGGGATTTCTATGAAAATAAGCGATATTTCAGGGGAAAAACAGGGATTTCCATGAAAATAAGCGATATTTAAGGTTAAAAACAGGGATTTCTATGAAAATAAGCGATATTTCAGGGGAAAAATAGGGGTTTCCATGATAATAAGCAATATTTAAGGTTAAAAACAGGGATTTCTATGAAAATAAGCGATATTTCAGGGGAAAAACAGGGATTTCTTTGAAAATAAGCGATATTTCAGGGGAAAAACAGGGATTTCTATGAAAATAAGCGATATTTAAGGGGAAAAACAGGGATTTCTATGAAAATAAGCGATATTTCAGGAGAAAAACAGGGATTTCTATGAAAATAAGCGATATTTCAGGAGAAAAACAGGGATTTCTATGAAAATAAGCGATATTTTAGGGGAAAAACAGGGATTTCTATGAAAATAAGCGATATTTCAGGGGAAAAATAGGGGTTTCCATGATAATAAGCAATATTTAAGGTTAAAAACAGGGATTTCTATGAAAATAAGCGATATTTCAGGGGAAAAACAGGGATTTCTTTGAAAATAAGCGATATTTCAGGGGAAAAACAGGGATTTCTATGAAAATAAGCGATATTTAAGTGGAAAAACAGGGATTTCTATGAAAATAAGCGATATTTCAGGAGAAAAACAGGGATTTCTATGAAAATAAGCGATATTTAAGGGGAAAAACAGGGATTTCTATGAAAATAAGCGATATTTCAGGTTTAAAACAGGGATTTCTATGAAAATAAGCGATATTTCAGGTTTAAAACAGGGATTTCTATGAAAATAAGCGATATTTCAGGGGAAAAACAGGGATTTCTATGAAAATAAGCGATATTTTATAGGAAAAACAGGGATTTCTATGAAAATAAGCGATATTTCAGGGGAAAAACAGGGATTTCTATGAAAATAAGCGGTATTTTATAGGAAAAACAGGGATTTCTATGAAAATAAGTGATATTTAAGGGGGAAAAACAGGGATTTCTATGAAAATAAGTGATATTTCAGGGGAAAAACAGGGATTTCCATGAAAATAAGCGATATTTCAGAGGAAAAACAGGGATTTCCATGAAAATAAGCGATATTTTAGGGGAAAAACAGGGATTTCTATGAAAATAAGTGATATTTTAGGGGAAAAACAGGGATTTCCATGAAAATAAGCGATATTTTAGGTGGAAAACAGGGATTTCTATGAAAATAAGCGATATTTTAGGTTAAAAACAGGGATTTCCATGAAAATAAGCGATATTTAAGGTTAAAAACAGGGATTTCTATGAAAATAAGCGATATTTTAGGGGAAAAACAGGGATTTCTATGAAAATAAGCGATATTTTAGGGGAAAAACAGGGATTTCTATGAAAATAAGCGATATTTAAGGGGAAAAACAGGGATTTCTATGAAAATAAGCGATATTTTAGGGGAAAAACAGGGATTTCTATGAAAATAAGCGATATTTTAGGGGAAAAACAGGGATTTCTATGAAAATAAGCGATATTTTAGGGGAAAAACAGGGATTTCTATGAAAATAAGCGATATTTTAGGGGAAAAACAGGGATTTCTATGAAAATAAGCGATATTTTAGGGGAAAAACAGGGATTTCCATGAAAATAAGCGATATTTTAGGGTTAAAAACAGGGATTACTATGAAAATAAGTGATATTTTGGGGGAAAAACAGGGGTTTCTATGAAAATAAGCGATATTTTAAAGGAAAAACAGGGATTTCTATGAAAATAAGCGATATTTCAGGGGAAAAACAGGGATTTCTATGAAAATAAGCGATATTTTAGGGGAAAAACAGGGATTTCCATGAAAATAAGTGATATTTTAGGGGAAAAACAGGGATTTCTATGAAAATAAGTGATATTTAAGGTTAAAAACAGGGATTTCTATGAAAATAAGCGCTATTTCAGGGGAAAAACAGGGATTTCTATGAAAATAAGCGATATTTAAGGGAAAAACAGGGATTTCTATGAAAATAAGCGATATTTCAGGGAAAAACATGGATTTCTATGAAAATAAGCGATATTTAAGGTTAAAAACAGGGATTTCTATGAAAATAAGCGATATTTCAGGGGAAAAACAGGGGTTTCCATGAAAATAAGCGATATTTAAGGTTAAAAACAGGGATTTCTATGAAAATAAGCGATATTTTAGGGGAAAAACAGGGATTTCTATGAAAATAAGCGATATTTCAGGGGAAAAACAGGGATTTCTATGAAAATAAGCGATATTTCAGGGGAAAAACAGGGATTTCTATCAAAATAAGCGATATTTTAGGGGAAAAACAGGGATTTCTATGAAAATAAGCGATATTTAAGGGGAAAAACAGGGATTTCCATGAAAATAAGCGATATTTTAGGGGAAAAACAGGGATTTCTATGAAAATAAGCGATATTTTAGGTTAAAAACAGGGATTTCTATGAAAATAAGCGATATTTCAGAGGAAAAACAGGGATTTCCATGAAAATAAGCGATATTTTAGGGGAAAAACAGGGATTTCTATGAAAATAAGCGATATTTTAGGTTAAAAACAGGGATTTCTATGAAAATAAGTGATATTTTGGGGGAAAAACAGGGGTTTCTATGAAAATAAGCGATATTTTAGGGGAAAAACAGGGATTTCTATGAAAATAAGCGATATTTTAGGGGAAAAACAGGGATTTCCATGAAAATAAGCGATATTTTAGGGGAAAAACAGGGATTTCTATGAAAATAAGCGATATTTTAGGTTAAAAACAGGGATTTCTATGAAAATAAGTGATATTTTGGGGGAAAAACAGGGATTTCTATGAAAATAAGCGATATTTTAGTGGAAAAACAGGGATTTCTATGAAAATAAGCGATATTTTAGGGGAAAAACAGGGATTTCTATGAAAATAAGCGATATTTCAGGGGAAAAACAGGGATTTCTATGAAAATAAGCGATATTTTAGGGGAAATACAGGGATTTCCATGAAAATAAGCGATATTTAAAGTTAAAAACAGGGATTTCTATGAAAATAAGCGATATTTTAGGGGAAAAACAGGGATTTCTATGAAAATAAGCGATATTTCAGGGGAAAAACAGGGATTTCTATGAAAATAAGCGATATTTCAGGGGAAAAACAGGGTTTTCAATGAAAATAAGCGATATTTTAGGGGAAAAACAGGGATTTCTATGAAAATAAGTGATATTTTGGGGGAAAAACAGGGATTTCTATGAAAATAAGCGATATTTCAGGGAAAAACATGGATTTCTATGAAAATAAGCGATATTTAAGGTTAAAAACAGGGATTTCTATGAAAATAAGCGATATTTCAGGGGAAAAACAGGGGTTTCCATGAAAATAAGCGATATTTCAGGGAAAAAACAGGGATTTCCATGAAAATAAGCGATATTTAAGGTTAAAAACAGGGATTTCTATGAAAATAAGTGATATTTTGGGGGAAAAACAGGGATTTCTATGAAAATAAGCGATATTTAAGGGGAAAAACAGGGATTTCTATGAAAATAAGCGATATTTTAGGGGAAAAACAGGGATTTCTATGAAAATAAGCGATATTTTAGGGGAAAAACAGGGATTTCTATGAAAATAAGCGATATTTAAGGGGAAAAACAGGGATTTCTATGAAAATAAGCGATATTTTAGGGGAAAAACAGGGATTTCCATGAAAATAAGCGATATTTCAGGTTAAAAACAGGGATTTCTATGAAAATAAGCGATATTTGAGGTTAAAAACAGGGATTTCTATGAAAATAAGCGATATTTAAGGGAAAAACAGGGATTTCCATGAAAATAAGCGATATTTAAGGTTAAAAACAGGGTTTTCAATGAAAATAAGCGATATTTCAGGGGAAAAACAGGGATTTCTATGAAAATAAGTGATATTTAGGGGGAAAAACAGGGATTTCTATGAAAATAAGCGATATTTCAGGGAAAAACAGGGATTTCCATGAAAATAAGCGATATTTAAGGTTAAAAACAGGGATTTCTATGAAAATAAGCGATATTTCAGGGGAAAAATAGGGGTTTCCATGAAAATAAGCAATATTTAAGGTTAAAAACAGGGATTTCTATGAAAATAAGCGATATTTTAGGGGAAAAACAGGGATTTCTATGAAAATAAGCGATATTTAAGGTTAAAAACAGGGATTTCGATGAAAATAAGCGATATTTAAGGTTAAAAACAGGGATTTCGATGAAAATAAGCGATATTTCAGGTTAAAAACAGGGATTTCGATGAAAATAAGCGATATTTAAGGTTAAAAACAGGGATTTCGATGAAAATAAGCGATATTTAAGGTTAAAAACAGGGATTTCTATGAAAATAAGCGATATTTTAGGGGAAAAACAGGGATTTCTATGAAAATAAGCGATATTTTAGGGGAAAAACAGGGATTTCTATGAAAATAAGCGATATTTAAGGGGAAAAACAGGGATTTCTATGAAAATAAGCGATATTTTAGGTTAAAAACAGGGATTACTATGAAAATAAGTGATATTTTGGGGGAAAAACAGGGGTTTCTATGAAAATAGGCGATATTTTTGAGAAAAACAGTGTTTTCTATGAAAATAAGCGATATTTCAGGGGAAAAACAGGGATTTCTATGAAAATAAGTGATATTTTAGGGGAAAAACAGGGATTTCCATGAAAATAAGCGATATTTTAGGGGAAAAACAGGGATTTCCATGAAAATAAGCGATATTTTAGGGGAAAAACAGGGATTTCCATGAAAATAAGCGATATTTAAGGGGAAAAACAGGGATTTCTATGAAAATAAGCGATATTTAAGGGGAAAAACAGGGATTTCCATGAAAATAAGCGATATTTAAGGGGGAAAACAGGGATTTCTGTGAAAATAAGCGATATTTTAGGGGAAAAACAGAGATTTCCATGAAAATAAGCGATATTTAAGGGGGAAAACAGGGATTTCTAGGAAAATAAGCGTTATTTAAGGTTAAAAACAGGGATTTCTATGAAAATAAGCGATATTTCAGGGGAAAAACAGGGATTTCCATGAAAATAAGCGATATTTTAGGGGAACAACAGGGATTTCCATGAAAATAAGCGATATTTCAGGGGAAAAACAGGGATTTCTATGAAAATAAGCGATGTTTAAGGGGGGAAAACAGGGATTTCTATGAAAATAACTTATATTTCTTGGGAAAAACCGGGATTTCTGTGAAAATAAGCGATATTTTAGGGGAAAAACAGGGATTTCTATGAAAATAAGCGATATTTCAGGGGAAAAACAGGGATTTCTATGAAAATAAGCGATATTTCAGGGGAAAAACACAGATTTACATGAAAATAAGCGATATTTAAGGTTAAAAACAGGGATTTCTATGAAAATAAGCGATATTTTAGGGGAAAAACAGGGATTTCTATGAAAATAAGCGATATTTTAGGGGAAAAACAGGGATTTCTATGAAAATAAGCGATATTTTAGGGGAAAAACAGGGATTTCGATGAAAATAAGCGATATTTAAGGGGAAAAATAGGGATTTCCATGAAAATAAGCGATATTTCAGTTGAAAAACAGGGATTTCTATGAAAATAAGCAATATTTTAGTGGAAAAACAGGGATTTCTATGAAAATAAGCGATATTTCAGGTGAAAAACAGGAATTTCTATGAAAATAAGCGATATTTAAGGGGGAAAACAGGGATTTCCATGAAAATAAGCGATGCTTTAGGGGAAAAACAGGGATTTCTATGAAAATAAGCGATATTTAAGGAGAAAAACAGGGATTTCTATGAAAATAAGCGATATTTTAGGGGAAAAACAGGGATTTCTATGAAAATAAGCGATATTTCAGGAGAAAAACAGGGATTTCTATGAAAATAAGCGATATTTTAGGGGAAAAACAGGGATTTCTATGAAAATAGGTGATATTTCAGGTTAAAAACAGGGATTTCTATGAAAATATGCGATATCTTAGGGGAAAAACAGGGATTTCTATGAAAATAAGCGATATTTAAGGTTAAAAACAGGGATTTCCATGAAAATAAGCGATATTTTAGGGGAAAAACAGGGATTTCTAGAAAAATAAGCGATATTTCAGGAGAAAAACAGGGATTTCTTTGAAAATAAGCGATATTTTAAGGTAAAAAATAGGGATTTCTATGAAAATAAGTGATATTTTAGGGGAACAACAGGGATTTCGATGAAAATTAGCGATATTTAATGGGAAAAACAGGGATTTCTATGAAAATAAGCGATATTTAATGGGAAAAACAGGGATTCCTATGAAAATTAGCGATATTTTAGGGGAAAAACAGGGATTTCTATGAAAATAAGAGATATTGAAGTGGAAAAACAGGGATTTCATGGAAAATAAGTAATATTGAAGGGGAAAAACAGGGATTTCTATGAAAATAAGCCTTATTATAATTATTTATTATATATAATAATATATAATATATAATAACATATATAAATATATTATAAATATGTATAAATTACTTTATATAATATATATTATATAAATATATTATATATTATATAAATTATTATATATAATATTATTGTAATTATTTATAAATATAATATACATATGTAATAATAATTATATATAATAGTATATATTATATATAATAATATACATAGGTATTATATTTTATATAATGTATATATTATATGATTGGTCATTGGCAGCGCCGTCCCGCCCTCGCCTGTAAGTGATTGGTCACCGGCCGCGCCGTCCCGCCCTCGTCCGCCTGTGATTGGTCACCGGCCGCGCCGTCCCGCCCTCGTCAGCCTGTGATTGGTTATTGGCAGCGCCGTCCCGCCCTCGTTAGCCTGTGATTGGTCACCGACAGCGCCGTTCCGCCCTCGTCCGCCTGTGATTGGTCATCAGCAGCGCCGTCCCGCCCTCGCCCGCCTGTGATTGGTCAGTGGCAGCGCCGTCCCGCCCTCGCCATCCTCTCATTGGTCATCGGCAGCGCTGTCCCGCCCTCGTCAGCCTGTGATTGGTCATCGGCAGCGTTTTCCCGCCCTCGCCACCCTCTCATTGGTCATCGGCAGCGCTGTCCCGCCCTCTTCAGCCAGTGATTGGTCGTCGGCAGCGTTTTCCCGCCCTCGCCAGCCGGTGATTGGTCATCGGCAGCGGCGTCCCGCCCTCTTCAGCCAGTGATTGGTCATCGGCAGCGCTGTCCCGCCCTCGTCAGCCTGTGATTGGTCACCGGCAGCGCCGTACCGCCCTCGTCAACCTCTCATTGGTCACCGGCAGCATTATCCCGCCCTCGCCCGCCTGTGATTGGTCATCGGCAGCGCCGTCCCGCCCTCGCCTGCCTGTGATTGGTTATAGGCAGCGCCGTTCCGCCCTCGTCAGCCTGTGATTGGTCATTGGCAGTGCCGTTCCGCCCTCATGTGTGTCTCACTGCTAATCGACAGCGCCGTCCCGCCCTCATCAGCCTCTCATTGGTCATCGGCAGCTCCGTCCCGCCTCCGCCAGCATCTCATTGGTCAGCAGCAGCCTTTTCCCCGCCTTTTCCCCGCCTTTTTCTTTGCTTTCTCTCTCCTTTCTTCCCCCTCATCCTGTTACAGAAGAGACTGAAGGAATGATGGACAAGCTGGTGCAGGATGGCAGCAGCAGGGTGGAGGCACAGGTGGGTGCGATGAAGCCGGGGGTGGGACTGGGTGGAGCCAGAGCCCAGCCTGAGCTCATTTAAGGGCTGGGAATCGCAGGGCTCAGATGTGTGCCTGGGCTTCTGGTGTCAGTGAGGTTGGCTGAGCAGTGAGGTTTGGGGGAACCGAGTTGTTGGCCTTGAGATTGATGCCCAGCTCCTTGCTCGTCGCATTCTGTTCAGCTCGAGGTTCCGGACACAGGTTGCTCTTCTAAGCAGTGGGAGGACTGTGAGAAAGACTTTGTTGGATGCAGCAGGAAAGCACAGCCGCTGGTGGATGCCAGTGTCCGCTCCTGAGGCTCTGCGCCAAGGTACGTGGATCCCTGCCGTCTCCTGTTTCACACGCTCGCTGAGGTCCTTTGGGGCTTGGTGTCGGTTGTCCCTCGTGCTCACGTTGCTTTCACCGGGTGTTCTTCCTTTCCCCATGCTCAGTTCTGCCCAGTGCTGATGGGTTGTCAGTGCCACCTGCTGCTCTTAAGAAAAGGTAGGTTTGATTTCTTTTGGTTTCCAGAGCATTTGCTACACTTTCATTCTGTCTCTCTTCTTTTTTTTTTCTTTTTGCTCTGAATAAATGGCAGGTTCAATTCATTTTGGCTTCTGTAGTATTTGCTTCACTTGTGTTCTGTTTCTCTTCTCTTTTTTCCATGTTGCCTGGCGGTGCCTCGCTGGAGTTCCCATGACCCCCGGGCACACTTGTGACCAAGTGAGGTGCCAAAAGAAGAGGTGTCTCCTAAACAGGCTTCTGCTGAGTGCTGTCCTGGTCTTGGGGTTTGTACAATGCCCACCTTTCTTCTCTAACCCACTTTGTTGAGGACCACGTGTGAGGCTTTCTTCTTTCTTTCTAGGATTGGTGACTGTGGGAATCAGGTGTTGTTTCTGCATTGGATTTGTGTGCTGTTATTTTTACTTTATGATCTCCGCTATCATAGTTCTTTTTGGGAGTCTTTCTGCTTAATTTGGTGAAGATCTTTGATAAGTTTACATCACTTATCTTATAGATGAACCTTCCCTGGGACGCACGCTCTGTATGTTGGTGTATAGATGTATATTTTGTCATACACACTGCAAGAATATCCTGCACGAGCACAAACCAGAGAACAGCCATGGCAGCCCGAGGAAGCGCCTGACATTGGGAAGGCCTGCCATCATCCCCAGTGCTCTTTGTTTAACGATGATGACTTCAAAGAAAATCACCATATCAGTAGGAGGAGAGCACCAGACATCTTGGAAACAACAGGATGACGACTGACTGGCAGCAGATAACAAATAAATGAACTAGTAAATAGCAAATGTCAACCTTTTGATAAGATTGTGAGCCTGGAGTACCCAGCCAGTGGGGAAACAGGGGAGGGGGGAGGCAAGGGGGAGCAAACAGGGTCTAAAGGCTGTCATGTTGTGTCCATAGGCGCTCCCGCTTGTGGGACGCCGCCATTGCAATCGCGAATAAATTCTGCTGTTATCAGAGATACCATCCTGACAAAATTACTTGACTTTTTCCTACAACTTGGGGGCTCGTCCGGGATTATGATCGCCTCTTTAGGAGTTTGCCTACCGCCCTGCACAGGATAGGTGCACCCCGCTGATGGCAGCGGTCCTGTCTGGGTGCTGAGGTGACTCCTTGGGATGGCCAATAAAAAACCAAGACTGTTCCATAAGGACGGGCTCTGTGAAAGCCAAGGGGCAGGCAGGCACGGGTGTTGGCCATGGTGACCCGGTAACTTCGTGCACGGACCAAGGTAAGGGCATTGAACTCTTTCTATGGGGGTCGGTTGAGACTCTTGAGTGTGTGTGACTGAGACGCGCCGTCAGTGCGAAGCGAGTGCTGAGTGCCGCCCTGCGGTTCCGCTGTGCCGCGAGGGGCAACGGCCAGGGACGGACGGAGCGGCTGTGTTGGTGAAAGGAAGAGCCTCGGGAGGAGCTGTTGGTGTGCGGTACCCTGTGCGCTTGAAGTGCCAGCAGTACACCCCTATTAATCCGAGATAGGAGTATAGTACTGCTGAGGGATTGGGCCCCAAATCCGAGCATCAGAGTGTGGTAACCTGTGAGCTGGGGAGTTCACGGCAGCATCCTGGAGGGATGGGGAATAGGAGTTGTGAGAGCAGGGGAAAAAGTCCCCGGAATGGTGCCTAGAGAGAGCCAGCCCCTTGGGAGAAGTGCTTCAGAACTGGGAAAGGAACAGGGAAAAGATGTTTCAATACTGTATACAGCAGAGAGCACTGCAGGGAAAATCATTATTGTGACCAAAATAGGAGTCTGGCAAAAATTGGGCCTATCAGACTTTGTATTTATATGTCAACAGTAAGACTCCTTTTCTGAAACAGAATTGGCTGAGGTCGCTTCATGAGTGCAAGAATTAAAGAAATGTTCCTCGCGAGGAGCCCAAGTTGAAAGGAAATGGGAAAGAGAAGCAGAAAGATCATAAATGGGATCCCTTAGACAACTCCCCCGTTTGCCATTCTGTTTGGCTCGAGGTTCCGGACGCGGGTTGCTGTTTACTCTTTCCTCCCCAACCTTGTGACCATGTGAGGTGCCAAAAGAAGAGGTGTCTCCTAAACAGGCTTCTGCTGAGTGCTGTCCTGGTCTTGGGGTTTGTACAATGCCCACCTTTCTTCTCTAACCCACTTTGTTGAGGACCGCGTGTGAGGCTTTCTTCTTTCCTGGTAGGCTTGGCGACTCCTCCACCAGACGTAGCAGGCATTTTGGGACGTCCAAGGTTCCGCAGTGAGCGTCTCCTGTTCCTGGTCAAGGTGTGGGCGTTCCAGGACATAAAGGTATCTTCATGCTTTCCCCAAGTGCCAAGTACCCCGCCAGATGCTGTTTGCCTTTTGGCACCCCCTCAGTTGCTGTAATGTCTGCGCCTTGATTCTTGGAGTGGGGTAAGTGACACCTTTGAAATCAAGCGATATTTTAGGTTAAAAACAGGGATTTCTTGGAAAATAAGTGATATTTCAGGGGAAAAACAGGGATTTCATGGAAAATAAGTGATATTGAAGGGGAAAAACAGGGATTTCTATGAAAATAAGCGATATTTGAGGGGAAAAACAGGGATTTCTATGAAAATAAGCGATATTTCAGGGAAAAAACAGGGATTTCCATGAAAATAAGTGATATTTAAGGTTAAAAACAGGGATTTCTATGAAAATAAGCGATATTTCAGGGAAAAACATGGATTTCTACGAAAATAAGCGATATTTAAGGTTAAAAACAGGGATTTCTATGAAAATAAGCGATATTTCAGGGAAAAACATGGATTTCTACGAAAATAAGCGATATTTAAGGTTAAAAACAGGGATTTCTATGAAAATAAGCGATATTTAAGGTTAAAAACAGGGATTTCTATGAAAATAAGCGATATTTAAGGGGAAAACCAGGGATTTCTATGAAAACAAGCGATATTTTAGATTAAAAACAGGGATTTCTATGAAAATAAGCGATATTTCAGGGGAAAAACAGGGATTTCCACGAAAATAAGCGATATTTAAGGTTAAAAACAGGGATTTCCGTGAAAATAAGCGATGCTTTAGGGGAAAAACAGGGATTTCTATGAAAATAAGCGATATTTTAGGAGAAAAACAGGGATTTCCATGAAAATAAGCGATATTTGAGGCTAAAAACAGGGATTTCTATGAAAATAAGTGATATTTTAGGGGAAAAACAGGGATTTCAATGAAAATAAGCGATATTTCAGGGGAAGAACAGGGATTTCTATGAAAATAAGTGATATTTAAGGTTAAAAACAGGGATTTCTATGAAAATAAGCGATATTTCAGGGGAAAAACAGGGATTTCTATGAAAATAAGCGATATTTCAGGTGAAAAACAGGGATTTCCATGAAAATAAGCGATATTTTAGGGGAAAAACAGGGATTTCTATGAAAATAAGCAATATTTAAGGGGAAAAACAGGGATTTCTATGAAAATAAGCGATATTTGAGGGGAAAAACAGGGATTTCTATGAAAATAAGCGATATTTCAGGGGAAAAACAGGGATTTCTATGAAAATAAGCGATATTTTAGGGGAAAAACAGGGATTTCTATGAAAATAAGCGATATTTTAGGGGAAAAACAGGGATTTCTATGAAAATAAGCGATATTTAAGGGGAAAAACAGGGATTTCTACGAAAATAAGCGATATTTAAGGTTAAAAACAGGGATTTCTACGAAAATAAGCGATATTTAAGGTTAAAAACAGGGATTTTTATGAAAATAAGCGATATTTAAGGTTAAAAACAGGGATTATTATGAAAATAAGCGATATTTTAGGGGAAAAACAGGGATTTCCATGAAAATAAGTGATATTTTATGGGAAAAACAGGGATTTACATGAAAGTAAGTGTTATTTAAGGGGAAAAACAGGGATTTCTATGAAAATAAGCGATATTTAAGGGGAAAAACAGGGATTTCTATGAAAATAAGCGATATTTTAGGGGAAAAACAGGGATTTCTATGAAAATAAGCGATATTTTAGGGGAAAAACAGGGATTTCTATGAAAATAAGCGATATTTTAGGGGAAAAACAGGGATTTCTATGAAAATAAGCGATATTTTAGGGGAAAAACAGGGATTTCTATGAAAATAAGCGATATTTTAGGTTAAAAATTAGGATTTCTATGAAAATAAGCGATATTTCAGGGGAAAAACAGGGATTTCTATGAAAATAAGCGATATTTAAGGGGAAAAACAGGGATTTCTATGAAAATAAGCGATATTTAAGGGGAAAAACAGGGATTTCTATGAAAATAAGCGATATTTCACGGGAAAAACAGGGATTTCTACGAAAATAAGCGATATTTAAGGTTAAAAACAGGGATTTCTATGAAAATAAGCGATATTTAAGGTTAAAAACAGGGATTTCTATGAAAATAAGCGATATTTTAGGTTAAAAATTAGGATTTCTATGAAAATAAGCGATATTTCAGGTGAAAAACAGGGATTTCCATGAAAATAAGCGATATTTAATGTTAAAAACAGGGATTTCCATGAAAATAAGCGATATTTAAGGTTAAAAACAGGGATTTCTATGAAAATAAGCGATATTTGAGGTTAAAAACAGGGATTTCTATGAAAATAAGCAATATTTTAGGGGAAAAACAGGGATTTCTATGGAAATAAGCGATATTTAAGGGGAAAAACAGGGATTTCTATGAAAATAAGCGATATTTCAGGGGAAAAACAGGGATTTCTATGAAAATAAGCGATATTTCAGGGGAAAAACAGGGATTTCTATGAAAATAAGCGATATTTAAGGGAAAAAACAGAGATTTCATTGAAAACAAGCTGTATTTCAGGATAAATACAGGGATTTCTATGGAAATAAGCGATGTTTGAGGTTAAAAACAGGGATTTCTATGAAAATAAGCGATATTTAAGGGGAAAAACAGGGATTTCCATGAAAATAAGCGATATTTCAGGGGAAAACAGGGATTTCTATGAAAATAAGCGATATTTCAGGGGAAAAACAGGGATTTCTATGAAAATAAGCGATATTTCAGGGGAAAAACAGGGATTTCTATGAAAATAAGCGATATTTCAGGGGAAAAACAGGGATTTCTATGAAAATAAGCGATGCTTTAGGGGAAAAACAGGGATTTCTATGAAAATAAGCGATATTTTAGGGGAAAAACAGGGATTTCTATGAAAATAAGCGATATTTTAGGGGGAAAACAGGGATTTCCATGAAAATAAGCGATGCTTTAGGGGAAAAACAGGGATTTCTATGAAAATAAGCGATATTTTAGGGGAAAAACAGGGATTTCTATGAAAATAAGCGATATTTAAGGGGAAAAACAGGGATTTCTATGAAAATAAGCGATATTTAAGGGGAAAAACAGGGATTTCCATGAAAATAAGCGATGCTTTAGGGGAAAAACAGGGATTTCTATGAAAATAAGCGATATTTTAGGGGAAAAACAGGGATTTCTATGAAAATAAGCGATATTTCAGGAGAAAAACAGGGTTTTCAATGAAAATAAGCGATATTTTAGGGGAAAAACAGGGATTTCTTTGAAAATAAGCGATATTTAAGGGGAAAAACAGGGATTTCTATGAAAATAAGCGATATTTCAGGGGAACAACAGGGATTTGTATGAAAATAAGCGTTATTTTAGGGGAAAAACAGGGATTTCTTTGGAAATAAGCGATATTTTAGGGGAAAAACAGGGATTTCTATGAAAATAAGCGATATTTTAGGGGAAAAACAGGGATTTCTATGAAAATAAGCGATATTTTAGGGGAAAAACAGGGATTTCTATGAAAATAAGCGATATTTTAGGGGAAAAACAGGGATTTCTAGAAAAATAAGCGATATTTCAGGGGGAAAACAGGGATTTCTATGAAAATAAGCGATATTTTAGGGGAAAAACAGGGATTTCTATGAAAATAAGCGATATTTCAGGAGAAAAACAGGGATTTCTATGAAAATAAGCGATATTTCAGGGGAAAAACAGGGATTTCTATGAAAATAAGCGATATTTCAGGGGAAAAACAGGGATTTCTATGAAAATAAGTGATATTTGAGGTTATAAACAGGGATTTCTATGGTAATAAGCGATATTTAAGGTTAAAAACAGGGATTTCTATGAAAATAAGCAATATTATAGGTATTTATTATATATAATAATATATAATATATAATAATATATGTAAATATATTGTAAATATGTATAAATTATTATATATAATATATATTATATAAATATATATTATATAATTATATAGTATAAATATTATATAAATAAGTTATATATTAATAAATTATTATATATAATATTATTATAAATATTTATAAATATAATGTACATAAATAATTATAATTATGTATAATGATATATATTATATATAGTAATATACATGGGTATTATATTTTATATAATATATATATTATATGATTGGTCATTGGCAGCGCCGTCCCGCCCTCGCCTGTAAGTGATTGGTCATTGGCAGCACTGTCCCGCCCTCGTCAGCCTGTGATTGGTCACCGGCCGCGCCGTCCCGCTCTCGTCCGCCTGTGATTGGTCACCGGCCGCGCCGTCCCGCCCTCGTCAGCCTGTGATTGGTTATTGGCAGCGCCGTCCCGCCCTCGTTAGCCTGTGATTGGTCACCGACAGCGCCGTCCCGCCCTCGTCCGCCTGTGATTGGTCATCAGCAGCGCCGTCCCGCCCTTGTCAGCCTGTGATTGGTCAGTGGCAGCGCCGTCCCGCCCTCGCCATCCTCTCATTGGTCATCGGCAGCGCTGTCCCGCCCTCGTTAGCCTCTCATTGGTCATCGGCAGCGTTTTCCCGCCCTCGCCATCCTCTCATTGGTTTTCGGCAGCGCTGTCCCGCCCTCGTCAGCCTCTCATTGGTCACCGGCAGCATTATCCCGCCCTTGCCTGCCTGTGATTGGTCATTGGCAGTGCCGTCCCGCCCTCATGTGTGTCTCACTGCTAATCGACAGCGCCGTCCCGCCCTCATCAGCCTCTCAGTGGTCATTGGCAGCGCCGTCCCGCCCCTGCAGCGTCTCATTGGTCATCGGCAGGGCGGTCCCGCCCCTTTCTGCCTCTCATTGGTCACCGACAACGCCGTCCCGCCCTCGTCCGCCTGTGATTGGTCATCAGCAGCGCCGTCCCGCCCTCGTCAGCCTGTGATTGGTCAGTGGCAGCGCCATCCCGCCCTCGCCATCCTCTCATTGGTCATCGGCAGCGCTGTCCCGCCCTCGTCAGCCTCTCATTGGTCATCGGCAGCGTTTTCCCGCCCTCGCCATCCTCTCATTGGTCATCGGCAGCGCTGTCCCGCCCTCTTCAGCCAGTGATTGGTCGTCGGCAGCGTTTTCCCGCCCTCGCCAGCCGGTGATTGGTCATCGGCAGCGCCGTCCCGCCCTCTTCAGCCTGTGATTGGTCATTGGCAGCGCCGTCCCGCCCTCGCCTGCCTGTGATTGGTTATAGGCAGCGCCGTCCCGCCCTCGTCAGCCTGTGATTGGTCATTGGCAGTGCCGTCCCGCCCTCATGTGCGTCTCATTGCTAATCGACAGCGCCGTCCCGCCCTCATCAGCCTCTCATTGGTCATTGGCAGCGCCGTCCCGCCCCTGCAGCGTCTCATTGGTCATCGGCAGGGCGGTCCCGCCCCTTTCTGCCTCTCATTCGTCACCGGCAGCGCTGTCCCGCCCTCGCCGGTCTTTCATTGGTCATCGGCACCTCCGTCCCGCCTCCGCCAGCATCTCATTGGTCAGCAGCAGCCTTTTCCCCGCCTTTTTCTTTGCTCTCTCTCTCCTTTCTTTCCCCTCATCCTGTTACAGAAGAGACTGAAGGAATGATGGACAAGCTGGTGCAGGATGGCAGCAGCAGGGTGGAGGCACAGGTGGGTGCGATGAAGCCGGGGGTGGGACTGGGTGGAGCCAGAGCCCAGCCTGAGCTCATTTAAGGGCTGGGAATCGCAGGGCTCAGATGTGTGCCTGGGCTCTTTCCGGTTAATTAATAAATTGAAATAAAGCAAATAATTGTAATTAATATGCTTATTAATATTAATGTTAATAGATAACCAAATTTAATATTAAAATATATTGCCTTTTTAAAATTATGTCTTTTTTCGTAGATTTTTTTTTTTATTTATTTTTTTTATTTCTGATAAACTATTTCTTAATTACCACTTACTTTTGTTTTTTTTTTTCCTTTTTTATTTTTTAACATTTTTTTTTATTTTTTTGCTTTTCTACTTTCCCATTTAATTTTTAATATTACTCCAGTTTAAATTCATAAATATTTTATTGGTTAATTGTTTTATTTTTTATTTGTAATAAAAATTCTTTATTTCTACAGAGCTTTTTATTTTAGATTTTATTCTTTAATTCCGATTTTTTTTTTCATTTTATTTATTTATTTATTATTTAATTTCATTCAATTTTATGGCAGCATACTTTTTATTTTATCTTATTTAATTTTCGTTTTTATTTTTTTATTCAATTTTAAGTTCTTTTTTCTTTGTGTGATTTTATTTAATCTTTGTCATTACTTCTATTTATTTTACATTATTTTATCTTTTGTTTCAAATAATATATACGCATAATATATATATACAATATTAGTTAATACCTATTATATGTGTAAATCTCGCTCTCTACTGCCACCGTGTGGCGAAAAATCGGTACTGCAACCTTTTTTTTTTTTTTTTTTTTGCGGTGTGCTTGCCGGTTATGCGCATGCGCCAAAATTGCGGCGATGTTCGCGCATGCGCAGTAGCAGTTCCGAGGCCGCGCATGCGCAGTGCGCGAGGACACAACTGCGCATGCGGAGCAGAAACAGGCGCCTATATAAAGAGCGTGGCAGCGGCCGCGGTTGCGCATAGATCGTGGTTGTGCGCGGCTGCTCGATGCTCTGCTGCTCCGCGCCGCTCGGAGCCGCCGGGAAGGATATCGGAGCCGCCGGGAAGGAGCTCGAAGCCGCCGCGAAGCCCCTCGGAGCCGCCGGGAAGGAGCTTGGAGCCGCCGCGAAGCTTCTCGGAGCCGCCGGGAAGGAGCTCGGAGTTTCGGGAAGCCGCTCGGAGCCGCCACGAAGCCGTTCAGAGCCGCCATGAAGCCGCTCGGAGTTTCGGGAAGCCCTTCGGAGCTGCCGCGAAGCCCTTCGGAGCTGCCGCGAAGCTTCTCGGAGCCGCCGGGAAGGAGCTCGGAGCCGCCGCGAAGCCCTTCGGAGCCGCCACGAAGCCGCTCGGAGCCGCCGCGAAGCTTCTCGAAGCCGCCGGGAAGGAGCTCGGAGCCGCCGGGAAGGAGCTCGGAGTTTCGGGAAGCCCTTTGGAGCCCCCGCGAAGCCGTCGCGAAGCCTTTCGGAGCCGCTCGGAGCCGCCGGGAAGGAGCTTCGAGCCGCCGCGAAGCCGCTCGGAGCCGCCGCTCGGAGTTTCGAACAGCCGAGGTATGGGGCATTTTTGGGGCACTTGTGGGGCTCCTTTTCGGTCTCTTTCGGGGCTCTTTAGGCTCCCTTTTGGGGCTCCCTTTTGGGGCTCCCTTTTGGGGCTCCCTTTTGGGGCTCCCTTTTGGGGCTCCCTTTTGGGGCTCCCTTTTGGGGCTCCCTTTTGGGGCTCCCTTTTGGGGCTCCCTTTTGGGGCTCCCTTTTGGGGCTCCCTTTTGTCTCCTTTTTGGCTCCTTTGGGGTTCCTTTTTGGCTCTTTTTTGGCTCTTTTTTTTTGGCTCCTTTTTGGCTCTTTTTTTGGGCTCCGTTTTGGGCTCCGTTTTGGGCTCCGTTTTGGGCTCCGTTTTGGCTCCTTTGGGGCTCCTTTGGGGTACTTGTGGGGGTCCTTTGGGGCTCTAATATGTGGCTTGCAGGGCACTTTTGGGTCTCTTGTGGGGCTGTTTTGTGCTACTTATGGGGCACTTATTGGGCTCTTTCGGGGCTCTTTTTGGTCTCCTTTTTGGTCTCCTTTTTGGTCTCCTTTTTGGTCTCCTTTTTGGTCTCCTTTCTGGCTCCTTTCTGGCTCCTTTCTGGCTGCTTTGGTGCCTTTGTGGGGTTCTTCTGGTGCTCTTTTATGTGGCTTGCAGAGCAGTGATGTGTGGCATGCGGGGCTCCTTTGGGGCTCCTTTGGGGCTCCTTTGGGGCTCCTTTGGGGCTCCTTTGGGGCTCCTTTGGGGCTCCTTTGGGGCTCCTTTGGCTCTCTAATATGTGGCTTGCAGGGCAGGGATGTGTGACTTGCAGGGTACTTTTGGGGCTTTTTTGGGGCTCCTTTTGGGTCTCTTGAGGGTCTCTTTTGTGACTCTTGGGTCTCTTTTTTGGTCTGGGGTCTCTTGGGTCTCTTTTTAGTCTCTTTTGGGGTCTCTTGGGGTCTCTAGGGTCTCTTTTGGGGCACTTGTAGGGCTTTTCTGGTGCTCTAATATGTGGCTTGCAGGGCAGTGCTGCGTGGCTTGCAGGGCTCTTTTAGGGCTGTTTTAGGGCTCTTTTGGGGCACTTATGGGGATGTTTTGGGGCACTTACGGGGCTTTTCTGGGGCACTAATATGTGGCTTGCACGGCTCTTTAGCGGCTCCTTTTTGCGGCTCATTTTAGGGTTCCTTTTAGGGCTCCTTTGGGGCACTTGTGGAGCTCTTCTTGTGCTCTAATATGTGGCTTGCAGGGCAATGATGCGTGGCTTGCAGGGCTCCTTTGGGGTTCTTTAGGGTCTCTTTTGGGGCTCCTTTGGTTCTCCCATATGTGGTTTGCAGGGCTCCTTTGGGGCTCTTTTGGGGCTCGTTTTGGTCTCCTGTGCGGCTCCTTTCTGGCTCTCTTTTGGGGCTCTTTTGTGCCACTTATGCGGCTTTTTTGGGGCACTTCTGGGGCTCTTCTGGGGCTCTCATATGTGGCTTGCAGGCCAGTGACGTGTGGCTTGTAGGGCTCGTTTTGGGGTCTCTTTTGGGGTCTCTTTTGGGGTCTCTTTTGGGGCATTGGTGGGGCTTTTTTGGGGCCCTTGTGGGGCTCTTCTGGTGCTCTAATATGTGGCTGGCAGGGCTCTTTTGGGGCTCGTTTTGGGGCTCTTTAGGGGCTCCTTTCCGGCTCCTTTAGGGCTCTTTAGGGGCTCCTTTGAAGCCCCTTTAGGGCTCTTCTGGTGCTCTAATGTGTGGCTTGCAGGGCAGTGATGTGTGGCTTGCAGGGCACTTCTGGGGCTCCTTTGGGGCTCCTTTGGGGCACTTCTGGGGCTCCTTTGGTGCTCTAATATGTGGCTTGCAGGGCAGTGATGTGTGGCTTGTAGGGCTCCTTTGGGTGCCTTTTGGGGCACTTGTGGGGCTTTTTTGGGGCTCCTTTGGTGCTCTAATATGTGGCTTGCAGGGCACTTTCGGGGCTCCTTTGGGGCTCTTTTGGGGCCCTTATGGGGTTTTTCTGGGGCCCTTGTGGGTCTCTTCTGGTGCTCTAATATGTGGCTAATATGCGCAGGAACTTCTTTGCAGTGAGGTGAGGAGCACTGGCACAGGCTGCCCAGGGAGGTGGTGGAGTCTCCTTATCTGGAGTTGTTCAAGACCTGCCTGGATGCCGACCTGTGCGCCCTGCTGTAGGGAACCTGCATGGGCAGGAAGTTGGACTCCATGAGCTCTGCAGCTCCCTTCCAACCCCTCGACCAAGTGAGGTGCCAAAAGAAGAGGTGTCTCCTAAACAGGCTTCTGCTGAGTGCTGTCCTCGTCTTGGGGTTTGTACAATGCCCACCTTTCTTCTCTAACCCACTTTGTTGAGGACCACGTGTGAGGCTTTCTTCTTTCTTGGTAGGCTTGGCGACTCCTCCACCAGACGTAGCAGGCATTTTGGGACGTCCAAGGTTCCGCAGTGAGCGTGTCCTGTTCCTGGTCAAGGTGTGGGCGTTCCAGGACATAAAGGTATCTTCATGCTTTCCCCAAGTGCCAAGTACCCCGCCAGATGCTGTTTGCCTTTTGGCACCCCCTCAGTTGCTGTAATGTCTGCGCCTTGATTCTTGGAGTGGGGTAAGTGACACCTTTGAAAACAAGCGATATTTTAGGTTAAAAACAGGGATTTCTTGGAAAATAAGTGATATTTCAGGGGAAAAACAGGGATTTCTATGAAAATAAGCGATATTTGAGGGGAAAAACAGGGATTTCTATGAAAATAAGCGATATTTCAGGGAAAAAACAGGGATTTCCATGAAAATAAGTGATATTTAAGGTTAAAAACAGGGATTTCTATGAAAATAAGCGATATTTCAGGGAAAAAACAGGGATTTCCATGAAAATAAGTGATATTTAAGGTTAAAAACAGGGATTTCTATGAAAATAAGCGATATTTCAGGGAAAAACATGGATTTCTACGAAAATAAGCGATATTTAAGGTTAAAAACAGGGATTTCTATGAAAATAAGCGATATTTCAGGGGAAAAACAGGGATTTCCATGAAAATAAGCGATATTTAAGGTTAAAAACAGGGATTTCTATGAAAATAAGCGATATTTTAGGGGAAAAACAGGGATTTCTATGAAAATAAGCGATATTTAAGGGGAAAAACAGGGATTTCTATGAAAATAAGCGATATTTCAGGGGAAAAACAGGGATTTCTATCAAAATAAGCGATATTTTAGGGGAAAAACAGGGATTTCTATGAAAATAAGCGATATTTAAGGGGAAAAACAGGGATTTCCATGAAAATAAGTGATATTTTAGGTTAAAAGCAGGGATTTCTATGAAAATAAGCGATAATTAAGGTTAAAAACAGGGATTTCTATGAATATAAGCGATATTTTAGGGGAAAAACAGGGATTTCTATGAAAATAAGCGATATTTTAGGGGAAAAACAGGGATTTCTATGAAAATAAGCGATATTTTAGTGGAAAAACAGGGATTTCTATGAAAATAAGCGATATTTAAGGTTAAAAACAGGGATTTCTATGAAAATAAGCGATATTTTAGGGGAAAAACAGGGATTTCCATGAAAATAAGCGATATTTAAAGTTAAAAACAGGGATTTCTATGAAAATAAGCGATATTTTAGGGGAAAAACAGGGATTTCCATGAAAATAAGCGATATTTAAAGTTAAAAACAGGGATTTCTATGAAAATAAGCGATATTTTAGGGGAAAAACAGGGATTTCTATGAAAATAAGCGATATTTCAGGGGAAAAACAGGGATTTCTATGAAAATAAGCGATATTTCAGGGGAAAAACAGGGTTTTCAATGAAAATAAGCGATATTTTAGGGGAAAAACAGGGATTTCTATGAAAATAAGTGATATTTTGGGGGAAAAACAGGTATTTCTATGAAAATAAGCGATATTTCAGGGAAAAACATGGATTTCTATGAAAATAAGCGATATTTAAGGTTAAAAACAGGGATTTCTATGAAAATAAGCGATATTTAAGGGGAAAAACAGGGGTTTCCATGAAAATAAGCGATATTTTAGGGGAAAAACAGGGATTTCCATGAAAATAAGCGATATTTAAGGTTAAAAACAGGGATTTCTATGAAAATAAGTGATATTTTAGGGGAAAAACAGGGATTTCCATGAAAATAAGCGATATTTAAGGGGAAAAACAGGGATTTCTATGAAAATAAGCGATATTTCAGGGGAAAAACAGGGATTTCTATGAAAATAAGCGATATTTCAGGGGAAAAACAGGGATTTCTATGAAAATAAGCGATATTTCAGGGGAAAAACAGGGATTTCCATGAAAATAAGCGATATTTCAGGTTAAAAACAGGGATTTCTATGAAAATAAGCGATATTTTAGGGGAAAAACAGGGATTTCCATGAAAATAAGCGATATTTCAGGTTAAAAACAGGGATTTCTATGAAAATAAGCGATATTTTAGGGGAAAAACAGGGATTTCTATGAAAATAAGCGATATTTAAGGGAAAAACAGGGATTTACATGAAAATAAGCGATATTTAAGGTTAAAAACAGGGTTTTCAATGAAAATAAGCGATATTTCAGGGGAAAAACAGGGATTTCCATGAAAATAAGCGATATTTCAGGTTAAAAACAGGGATTTACATGAAAATAAGTGATATTTAGGGGAAAAACAGGGATTTCTATGAAAATAAGCGATATTTCAGGGGAAAAACAGGGATTTCCATGAAAATAAGTGATATTTAAGGTTAAAAACAGGGATTTCTATGAAAATAAGCGATATTTCAGGGGAAAAATAGGGGTTTCCATGATAATAAGCAATATTTAAGGTTAAAAACAGGGATTTCTATGAAAATAAGCGATATTTCAGGGGAAAAACAGGGATTTCTTTGAAAATAAGCGATATTTCAGGGGAAAAACAGGGATTTCTATGAAAATAAGCGATATTTAAGGGGAAAAACAGGGATTTCTATGAAAATAAGCGATATTTCAGGAGAAAAACAGGGATTTCTATGAAAATAAGCGATATTTCAGGAGAAAAACAGGGATTTCTATGAAAATAAGCGATATTTTAGGGGAAAAACAGGGATTTCTATGAAAATAAGCGATATTTCAGGGGAAAAATAGGGGTTTCCATGATAATAAGCAATATTTAAGGTTAAAAACAGGGATTTCTATGAAAATAAGCGATATTTCAGGGGAAAAACAGGGATTTCTTTGAAAATAAGCGATATTTCAGGGGAAAAACAGGGATTTCTATGAAAATAAGCGATATTTAAGTGGAAAAACAGGGATTTCTATGAAAATAAGCGATATTTCAGGAGAAAAACAGGGATTTCTATGAAAATAAGCGATATTTAAGGGGAAAAACAGGGATTTCTATGAAAATAAGCGATATTTCAGGTTTAAAACAGGGATTTCTATGAAAATAAGCGATATTTCAGGTTTAAAACAGGGATTTCTATGAAAATAAGCGATATTTCAGGGGAAAAACAGGGATTTCTATGAAAATAAGCGATATTTTATAGGAAAAACAGGGATTTCTATGAAAATAAGCGATATTTCAGGGGAAAAACAGGCATTTCTATGAAAATAAGCGGTATTTTATAGGAAAAACAGGGATTTCTATGAAAATAAGTGATATTTAAGGGGGAAAAACAGGGATTTCTATGAAAATAAGTGATATTTCAGGGGAAAAACAGGGATTTCCATGAAAATAAGCGATATTTCAGAGGAAAAACAGGGATTTCCATGAAAATAAGCGATATTTTAGGGGAAAAACAGGGATTTCTATGAAAATAAGTGATATTTTAGGGGAAAAACAGGGATTTCCATGAAAATAAGCAATATTTTAGGTGGAAAACAGGGATTTCTATGAAAATAAGCGATATTTTAGGTTAAAAACAGGGATTTCCATGAAAATAAGCGATATTTAAGGTTAAAAACAGGGATTTCTATGAAAATAAGCGATATTTTAGGGGAAAAACAGGGATTTCTATGAAAATAAGCGATATTTTAGGGGAAAAACAGGGATTTCTATGAAAATAAGCGATATTTAAGGGGAAAAACAGGGATTTCTATGAAAATAAGCGATATTTTAGGGGAAAAACAGGGATTTCTATGAAAATAAGCGATATTTTAGGGGAAAAACAGGGATTTCTATGAAAATAAGCGATATTTTAGGGGAAAAACAGGGATTTCTATGAAAATAAGCGATATTTTAGGGGAAAAACAGGGATTTCTATGAAAATAAGCGATATTTTAGGGGAAAAACAGGGATTTCCATGAAAATAAGCGATATTTTAGGGTTAAAAACAGGGATTACTATGAAAATAAGTGATATTTTGGGGGAAAAACAGGGGTTTCTATGAAAATAAGCGATATTTTAAAGGAAAAACAGGGATTTCTATGAAAATAAGCGATATTTCAGGGGAAAAACAGGGATTTCTATGAAAATAAGCGATATTTTAGGGGAAAAACAGGGATTTCCATGAAAATAAGTGATATTTTAGGGGAAAAACAGGGATTTCTATGAAAATAAGTGATATTTAAGGTTAAAAACAGGGATTTCTATGAAAATAAGCGCTATTTCAGGGGAAAAACAGGGATTTCTATGAAAATAAGCGATATTTAAGGGAAAAACAGGGATTTCTATGAAAATAAGCGATATTTCAGGGAAAAACATGGATTTCTATGAAAATAAGCGATATTTAAGGTTAAAAACAGGGATTTCTATGAAAATAAGCGATATTTCAGGGGAAAAACAGGGGTTTCCATGAAAATAAGCGATATTTAAGGTTAAAAACAGGGATTTCTATGAAAATAAGCGATATTTTAGGGGAAAAACAGGGATTTCTATGAAAATAAGCGATATTTCAGGGGAAAAACAGGGATTTCTATGAAAATAAGCGATATTTCAGGGGAAAAACAGGGATTTCTATCAAAATAAGCGATATTTTAGGGGAAAAACAGGGATTTCTATGAAAATAAGCGATATTTAAGGGGAAAAACAGGGATTTCCATGAAAATAAGCGATATTTTAGGGGAAAAACAGGGATTTCTATGAAAATAAGCGATATTTTAGGTTAAAAACAGGGATTTCTATGAAAATAAGCGATATTTCAGAGGAAAAACAGGGATTTCCATGAAAATAAGCGATATTTTAGGGGAAAAACAGGGATTTCTATGAAAATAAGCGATATTTTAGGTTAAAAACAGGGATTTCTATGAAAATAAGTGATATTTTGGGGGAAAAACAGGGGTTTCTATGAAAATAAGCGATATTTTAGGGGAAAAACAGGGATTTCTATGAAAATAAGCGATATTTTAGGGGAAAAACAGGGATTTCCATGAAAATAAGCGATATTTTAGGGGAAAAACAGGGATTTCTATGAAAATAAGCGATATTTTAGGTTAAAAACAGGGATTTCTATGAAAATAAGTGATATTTTGGGGGAAAAACAGGGATTTCTATGAAAATAAGCGATATTTTAGTGGAAAAACAGGGATTTCTATGAAAATAAGCGATATTTTAGGGGAAAAACAGGGATTTCTATGAAAATAAGCGATATTTCAGGGGAAAAACAGGGATTTCTATGAAAATAAGCGATATTTTAGGGGAAATACAGGGATTTCCATGAAAATAAGCGATATTTAAAGTTAAAAACAGGGATTTCTATGAAAATAAGCGATATTTTAGGGGAAAAACAGGGATTTCTATGAAAATAAGCGATATTTCAGGGGAAAAACAGGGATTTCTATGAAAATAAGCGATATTTCAGGGGAAAAACAGGGTTTTCAATGAAAATAAGCGATATTTTAGGGGAAAAACAGGGATTTCTATGAAAATAAGTGATATTTTGGGGGAAAAACAGGGATTTCTATGAAAATAAGCGATATTTCAGGGAAAAACATGGATTTCTATGAAAATAAGCGATATTTAAGGTTAAAAACAGGGATTTCTATGAAAATAAGCGATATTTCAGGGGAAAAACAGGGGTTTCCATGAAAATAAGCGATATTTCAGGGAAAAAACAGGGATTTCCATGAAAATAAGCGATATTTAAGGTTAAAAACAGGGATTTCTATGAAAATAAGTGATATTTTGGGGGAAAAACAGGGGTTTCTATGAAAATAAGCGATATTTTAGGGGAAAAACAGGGATTTCTATGAAAATAAGCGATATTTTAGGGGAAAAACAGGGATTTCTATGAAAATAAGCGATATTTAAGGGGAAAAACAGGGATTTCTATGAAAATAAGCGATATTTTAGGGGAAAAACAGGGATTTCCATGAAAATAAGCGATATTTCAGGTTAAAAACAGGGATTTCTATGAAAATAAGCGATATTTGAGGTTAAAAACAGGGATTTCTATGAAAATAAGCGATATTTAAGGGAAAAACAGGGATTTCCATGAAAATAAGCGATATTTAAGGTTAAAAACAGGGTTTTCAATGAAAATAAGCGATATTTCAGGGGAAAAACAGGGATTTCTATGAAAATAAGTGATATTTAGGGGGAAAAACAGGGATTTCTATGAAAATAAGCGATATTTCAGGGAAAAACAGGGATTTCCATGAAAATAAGCGATATTTAAGGTTAAAAACAGGGATTTCTATGAAAATAAGCGATATTTCAGGGGAAAAATAGGGGTTTCCATGAAAATAAGCAATATTTAAGGTTAAAAACAGGGATTTCTATGAAAATAAGCGATATTTTAGGGGAAAAACAGGGATTTCTATGAAAATAAGCGATATTTAAGGTTAAAAACAGGGATTTCGATGAAAATAAGCGATATTTAAGGTTAAAAACAGGGATTTCGATGAAAATAAGCGATATTTCAGGTTAAAAACAGGGATTTCGATGAAAATAAGCGATATTTAAGGTTAAAAACAGGGATTTCGATGAAAATAAGCGATATTTAAGGTTAAAAACAGGGATTTCTATGAAAATAAGCGATATTTTAGGGGAAAAACAGGGATTTCTATGAAAATAAGCGATATTTTAGGGGAAAAACAGGGATTTCTATGAAAATAAGCGATATTTAAGGGGAAAAACAGGGATTTCTATGAAAATAAGCGATATTTTAGGTTAAAAACAGGGATTACTATGAAAATAAGTGATATTTTGGGGGAAAAACAGGGGTTTCTATGAAAATAAGCGATATTTTAAAGGAAAAACAGGGATTTCTATGAAAATAAGCGATATTTTAGGGGAAAAACAGGGATTTCTATGAAAATAAGCAATATTTCAGGGGAAAAACAGGGATTTCTATGAAAATAAGCGATATTTTAGGGGAAAAACAGGGATTTCTATGAAAATAAGCGATATTTTAGGGGAAAAACAGGGATTTCTATGAAAATAAGCGATATTTTAGGGGAAAATCAGGGATTTCTATGGAAATAAGCGATATTTAAGGGGAAAAACAGGGATTTCAATGAAAATAAGCGATATTTTAGGGGAAAAACAGGGATTTCTATGAAAATAAGCGATATTTTAGGGGAAAAACAGGGATTTCTATGAAAATAAGCGATATTTTAGGGGAAAAACAGGGATTTCTAGGAAAATAAGTGATATTTAAGGTTAAAAACAGGGATTTCTAGGAAAATAAGCGATATTTCAGGGAAAAAACAGGGATTTCCATGAAAATAAGCGATATTTTAGGGGAAAAACAGGGATTTCCATGAAAATAAGCGATATTTAAGGGGAAAAACAGGGATTTCTATGAAAATAAGCGATATTTAAGGGGAAAAACAGGGATTTCTATGAAAATAAGTGATATTTCAGGGGAAAAACAGGGATTTCTATGAAAATAAGCGATATTTAAGGGGGAAAACAGGGATTTCTGTGAAAATAAGCGATATTTTAGGGGAAAAACAGGGATTTCCATGAAAATAAGCGATATTTCAGGGGAAAAACAGGGATTTCCATGAAAATAAGCAATATTTTAGGGGAAAAACAGGGATTTCTATGAAAATAAGCGATGTTTAAGGGGGAAAACAGGGATTTCTATGAAAATAAGCGATATTTAAGGGGAAAAACAGGGATTTCCATGAAAATAAGCGATATTTTAGGGGAAAAACAGGGATTTCCATGAAAATAAGCGATATTTAAGGGGAAAAACAGGGATTTCTATGAAAATAAGCGATATTTAAGGTTAAAATCAGGGATTTCTATGAAAATAAGCGATATTTTAGGGGAAAAACAGGGATTTCTATGAAAATAAGCGATATTTTAGGGGAAAAACAGGGATTTCTATGAAAATAAGCGATATTTCAGGGGAAAAACAGGGATTTCCATGAAAATAAGCGATATTTAAGGGGGAAAACAGGGATTTCCATGAAAATAAGCGATGCTTTAGGGGAAAAACAGGGATTTCTATGAAAATAAGCGATATTTCAGGAGAAAAACAGGGATTTCTATGAAAATAAGCGATATTTCAGGGGAAAAACAGGGATTTCCATGAAAATAAGCGATATTTCAGGGGAAAAACAGGGATTTCTATGAAAATAAGCGATATTTAAGGTTAAAAACAGGGATTTCAATGAAAATTAGCGATATTTTAGGGGAAAAACAGGGATTTCTATGAAAATAAGCGATATTTCAGGGGAAAAACAGGGATTTCTATGAAAATAAGCAATATTTAAGGGGAAAAACAGGGATTTCTATGAAAATAACTTATATTTCTTGGGAAAAACAGGGATTTCTGTGAAAATAAGCGATATTTTAGGGGAAAATCAGGGATTTCTATGGAAATAAGCGATATTTAAGGGGAAAAACAGGGATTTCAATGAAAATAAGCGATATTTTAGGGGAAAAACAGGGATTTCCATGAAAATAAGCGATATTTTAGGGGAAAAACAGGGATTTCCATGAAAATAAGCGATATTTCAGGGGAAAAATAGGGATTTCTATGAAAATAAGCGATATTTAAGGGGAAAAACATGGATTTCTATGAAAATAAGCGATATTTCAGGGAAAAAAACAGGGATTTCCATGAAAATAAGCGATATTTAAGGGGAAAAACAGGGATTTCTATGAAAATAAGCGATATTTAAGGTTAAAAACAGGGATTTCTATGAAAATAAGCGATGTTTAAGGGGGAAAACAGGGATTTCTATGAAAATAAGCGATATTTTTTGGGAAAAACAGGGATTTCTGTGAAAATAAGCGATATTTTAGGGGAAAATCAGGGATTTCTATGGAAATAAGCGATATTTAAGGGGAAAAACAGGGATTTCTATGAAAATAAGCGATATTTAAGGTTAAAAACAGGGATTTCAATGAAAATAAGCGATATTTTAGGGGAAAAACAGGGATTTCTATGAAAATAAGCGATATTTCAGGGGAAAAACAGGGATTTCTATGAAAATAAGCGATATTTAAGGGGAAAAACAGGGATTTCTATGAAAATAAGCGATATTTAAGGTTAAAAACAGGGATTCCTGTGAAAATAAGCGATATTTTAGGGGAAAAACAGGGATTTCTATGAAAATAAGCGATATTTTAGGGGAAAAACAGGCATTTCTATGAAAATAAGAGATATTGAAGTGGAAAAACAGGGATTTCTATGAAAATAAGCAATATTTAAGGTTAAAAACAGGGATTTCAATGAAAATAAGCGATATTTTAGGGGAAAAACAGGGATTTCCATGAAAATAAGCAATATTTTAGGGGAAAAACAGGGATTTCCATGAAAATAAGCGATATTTAAGGGGAAAAACAGGGATTTCTATGAAAATAAGCGATATTTAAGGGGAAAAACAGGGATTTCCATGAAAATAAGCGATATTTAAGGGGGAAAACAGGGATTTCTAGGAAAATAAGTGATATTTAAGGTTAAAAACAGGGATTTCTAGGAAAATAAGCGATATTTAAGGGGAAAAACTGGGATTTCTATGAAAATAAGCGATATTTAAGGGGAAAAACAGGGATTTCCATGAAAATAAGCGATATTTAAGGGGGAAAACAGGGATTTCTAGGAAAATAAGTGATATTTAAGGTTAAAAACAGGGATTTCTAGGAAAATAAGCGATATTTAAGGGGAAAAACTGGGATTTCCATGAAAATAAGCGATATTTAAGGGGAAAAACAGGGATTTCCATGAAAATAAGCGATATTTTAGGGGAAAAACAGGGATTTCCATGAAAATAAGCGATATTTCAGGGGAAAAACAGGGATTTCCATGAAAATAAGCGATATTTTAGGGGAAAAACAGGGATTTCCATGAAAATAAGCGATATTTAAGGGGAAAAACAGGGATTTCTATGAAAATAAGCGATATTTAAGGGGAAAAACAGGGATTTCCATGAAAATAAGCGATATTTAAGGGGGAAAACAGGGATTTCTGTGAAAATAAGCGATATTTTAGGGGAAAAACAGGGATTTCCATGAAAATAAGCGATATTTAAGGGGGAAAACAGGGATTTCTAGGAAAATAAGTGATATTTAAGGTTAAAAACAGGGATTTCTATGAAAATAAGCGATATTTCAGGGGAAAAACAGGGATTTCTATGAAAATAAGCGATATTTCAGGGGAAAAACAGGGATTTCCATGAAAATAAGCAATATTTTAGGGGAAAAACAGGGATTTCCATGAAAATAAGCGATGCTTTAGGGGAAAAACAGGGATTTCCATGAAAATAAGCGATATTTTAGGGGAAAAACAGGGATTTCTATGAAAATAAGCGATATTTAAGGGGAAAAACTGGGATTTCCATGAAAATAAGCGATATTTTAGGGGAAAAACAGGGATTTCCATGAAAATAAGCGATATTTCAGGGGAAAAACAGGGATTTCTATGAAAATAAGCGATATTTCAGGGGAAAAACAGGGATTTCTATGAAAATAAGCGATATTTAAGGGGAAAAACAGGGATTTCTATGAAAATAAGCGATATTTTAGGGGAAAAACAGGGATTTCTATGAAAATAAGCGATATTTTAGGGGAAAAACAGGCATTTCTATGAAAATAAGAGATATTGAAGTGGAAAAACAGGGATTTCTATGAAAATAAGCAATATTTAAGGTTAAAAACAGGGATTTCAATGAAAATAAGCGATATTTTAGGGGAAAAACAGGGATTTCCATGAAAATAAGCAATATTTTAGGGGAAAAACAGGGATTTCCATGAAAATAAGCGATATTTAAGGGGAAAAACAGGGATTTCTATGAAAATAAGCGATATTTAAGGGGAAAAACAGGGATTTCCATGAAAATAAGCGATATTTAAGGGGGAAAACAGGGATTTCTAGGAAAATAAGTGATATTTAAGGTTAAAAACAGGGATTTCTAGGAAAATAAGCGATATTTAAGGGGAAAAACTGGGATTTCCATGAAAATAAGCGATATTTCAGGGGAAAAACAGGGATTTCTATGAAAATAAGCGATATTTAAGGGGAAAAACTGGGATTTCCATGAAAATAAGCGATATTTTAGGGGAAAAACAGGGATTTCCATGAAAATAAGCGATATTTTAGGGGAAAAACAGGGATTTCCATGAAAATAAGCGATATTTTAGGGGAAAAACAGGGATTTCCATGAAAATAAGCGATATTTAAGGGGAAAAACAGGGATTTCTATGAAAATAAGCGATATTTAAGGGGAAAAACAGGGATTTCCATGAAAATAAGCGATATTTAAGGGGGAAAACAGGGATTTCTGTGAAAATAAGCGATATTTTAGGGGAAAAACAGGGATTTCCATGAAAATAAGCGATATTTAAGGGGGAAAACAGGGATTTCTAGGAAAATAAGTGATATTTAAGGTTAAAAACAGGGATTTCTATGAAAATAAGCGATATTTCAGGGGAAAAACAGGGATTTCTATGAAAATAAGCGATATTTCAGGGGAAAAACAGGGATTTCCATGAAAATAAGCAATATTTTAGGGGAAAAACAGGGATTTCCATGAAAATAAGCGATGCTTTAGGGGAAAAACAGGGATTTCCATGAAAATAAGCGATATTTTAGGGGAAAAACAGGGATTTCTATGAAAATAAGCGATATTTAAGGGGAAAAACTGGGATTTCCATGAAAATAAGCGATATTTTAGGGGAAAAACAGGGATTTCCATGAAAATAAGCGATATTTCAGGGGAAAAACAGGGATTTCTATGAAAATAAGCGATATTTAAGGTTAAAATCAGGGATTTCTATGAAAATAAGCGATATTTTAGGGGAAAAACAGGGATTTCTATGAAAATAAGCGATATTTCAGGGGAAAAACAGGGATTTCTATGAAAATAAGCGATATTTAAGGTTAAAAACAGGGATTTCTATGAAAATAAGCGATATTTTAGGGGAAAAACAGGGATTTCTATGAAAATAACTTATATTTCTTGGGAAAAACAGGGATTTCTGTGAAAATAAGCGATATTTTAGGGGAAAATCAGGGATTTCTATGGAAATAAGCGATATTTAAGGGGAAAAAACAGGGATTTCAATGAAAATAAGCGATATTTTAGGGGAAAAACAGGGATTTCCATGAAAATAAGCGATATTTAAGGGGGAAAACAGGGATTTCCATGAAAATAAGCGATAATTAAGGTTAAAAACAGGGATTTCTATGAAAATAAGCGATATTTCAGGAGAAAAACAGGGATTTCTATGAAAATAAGCGATATTTCAGGGGAAAAACAGGGATTTCCATGAAAATAAGCGATATTTCAGGGGAAAAACAGGGATTTCTATGAAAATAAGCGATATTTAAGGTTAAAAACAGGGATTTCAATGAAAATTAGCGATATTTTAGGGGAAAAACAGGGATTTCTATGAAAATAAGCGATATTTCAGGGGAAAAACAGGGATTTCTATGAAAATAAGCAATATTTAAGGGGAAAAACAGGGATTTCTATGAAAATAACTTATATTTCTTGGGAAAAACAGGGATTTCTGTGAAAATAAGCGATATTTTAGGGGAAAATCAGGGATTTCTATGGAAATAAGCGATATTTAAGGGGAAAAACAGGGATTTCAATGAAAATAAGCGATATTTTAGGGGAAAAACAGGGATTTCCATGAAAATAAGCGATATTTTAGGGGAAAAACAGGGATTTCTATGAAAATAAGCGATATTTTAGGGGAAAAATAGGGATTTCTATGAAAATAAGCGATATTTAAGGGGAAAAAACAGAGATTTCTATGAAAATAAGCGATATTTCAGGGAAAAAAACAGGGATTTCCATGAAAATAAGCGATATTTAAGGGGAAAAACAGGGATTTCTATGAAAATAAGCGATATTTAAGGTTAAAAACAGGGATTTCTATGAAAATAAGCGATGTTTAAGGGGGAAAACAGGGATTTCTATGAAAATAAGCGATATTTCTTGGGAAAAACAGGGATTTCTGTGAAAATAAGCGATATTTTAGGGGAAAATCAGGGATTTCTATGGAAATAAGCGATATTTTAGGGGAAAAACAGGGATTTCCATGAAAATAAGCGATATTTTAGGGGAAAAACAGGGATTTCTATGAAAATAAGTGATATTTTAGGGGAAAAACAGGGATTTCTATGAGAATAAGCGATATTTAAGGGGAAAAACGGATTTCTATGAAAATAAGCGATATTTTAGTGGAAAAACATGGATTTCTATGAAAATAAGCGATATTTAAGGGGAAAAACAGGGATTTCTATGAAAATAAGCGATATTTAAGGGGAAAAACAGGGATTTCTATGAAAATAAGCGATATTTCAGGGGAGAAACAGGGATTTCCATGAAAATAAGCGATATTTAAGGGGGAAAACAGGGATTTCTATGAAAATAAGCGATATTTTAGGGGAAAAACAGGGATTTCTATGAAAATAAGCGATATTTTAGGGGAAAAACAGGGATTTCCATGAAAATAAGCGATATTTTAGGGGAAAAACAGGGATTTCTATGAAAATAAGTGATATTTTAGGGGAAAAACAGGGATTTCTATGAAAATAAGCGATATTTCAGGGGAAAAACGGATTTCTATGAAAATAAGCGATATTTCAGGGGAAAAACAGGGATTTCTATGAAAATAAGCGATATTTCAGGGGAAAAACAGGGATTTCTATGAAAATAAGCGATATTTTAGGGGAAAAACAGGGATTTCCATGAAAATAAGCGATATTTAAGGGGAAAAACAGGGATTTCTATGAAAATAAGCGATATTTAAGGGGAAAAACAGGGATTTCCATGAAAATAAGCGATATTTAAGGGGGAAAACAGGGATTTCTGTGAAAATAAGCGATATTTTAGGGGAAAAACAGGGATTTCCATGAAAATAAGCGATATTTAAGGGGGAAAACAGGGATTTCTAGGAAAATAAGTGATATTTAAGGGGAAAAACAGGGATTTCTATGAAAATAAGCGATATTTCAGGGGAAAAACAGGGATTTCCATGAAAATAAGCGATATTTTAGGGGAAAAACAGGGATTTCTATGAAAATAAGCGATGTTTAAGGGGGAAAACAGGGATTTCTATGAAAATAACTTATATTTCTTGGGAAAAACAGGGATTTCTGTGAAAATAAGCAATATTTCAGGTTAAAAACAGGGATTTCTATGAAAATAAGCGATATTTTAGGGGAAAAACAGGGATTTCTATGAAAATAAGCGATATTTTAGAGGAAAAACAGGGATTTCCATGAAAATAAGCGATATTTTAGGGGAAAAACAGGGATTTCTATGAAAATAAGTGATATTTTAGGGGAAAAACAGGGATTTCTATGAGAATAAGCGATATTTAAGGGGAAAAACGGATTTCTATGAAAATAAGCGATATTTTAGGGGAAAAACAGGGATTTCTATGAAAATAAGCGATATTTTAGGGGAGAAACAGGGATTTCTATGAAAATAAGCGATATTTTAGGGGAAAAACAGGGATTTCTATGAAAATAAGCGATATTTTAGGGGAGAAACAGGGATTTCTATGAAAATAAGCGATATTTTAGGGGAAAAACAGGGATTTCTATGAAAATAAGCGATATTTTTGAGAAAAACAGTGTTTTCTATGAAAATAAGCGATATTTCAGGGGAAAAACAGGGATTTCTATGAAAATAAGTGATATTTTAGGGGAAAAACAGGGATTTACATGAAAATAAGCGATATTTAAGGTTAAAAACAGGGATTTCTATGAAAATAAGCGATATTTCAGGAGAAAAACAGTGTTTTCTATGAAAATAAGCGATATTTCAGGGGAAAAACAGGGATTTCTATGAAAATAAGTGATATTTTAGGGGAAAAACAGGGATTTCTATGAAAATAAGCGATATTTTAGGGGAAAAACAGGGATTTCTATGAAAATAAGCGATATTTTAGGGGAAAAACAGGGATTTCTAGAAAAATAAGCGATATTTCAGGGGGAAAACAGGGATTTCTATGAAAATAAGCGATATTTTAGGGGAAAAACAGGGATTTCTATGAAAATAAGCGATATTTCAGGAGAAAAACAGGGATTTCTATGAAAATAAGCGATATTTCAGGGGAAAAACAGGGATTTCTATGAAAATAAGCGATATTTCAGGGGAAAAACAGGGATTTCTATGAAAATAAGTGATATTTGAGGTTATAAACAGGGATTTCTATGGTAATAAGCGATATTTAAGGTTAAAAACAGGGATTTCTATGAAAATAAGCAATATTATAGGTATTTATTATATATAATAATATATAATATATAATAATATATGTAAATATATTGTAAATATGTATAAATTATTATATATAATATATATTATATAAATATATATTATATAATTATATAGTATAAATATTATATAAATAAGTTATATATTATATAAATTATTATATATAATATTATTATAAATATTTATAAATATAATGTACATAAATAATTATAATTATGTATAATGATATATATTATATATAGTAATATACATGGGTATTATATTTTATATAATATATATATTATATGATTGGTCATTGGCAGCGCCGTCCCGCCCTCGCCATCCTCTCATTGGTCATCGGCAGCGCTGTCCCGCCCTCGTTAGCCTCTCATTGGTCATCGGCAGCGTTTTCCCGCCCTCGCCATCCTCTCATTGGTTTTCGGCAGCGCTGTCCCGCCCTCGTCAGCCTCTCATTGGTCACCGGCAGCATTATCCCGCCCTTGCCTGCCTGTGATTGGTCATTGGCAGTGCCGTCCCGCCCTCATGTGTGTCTCACTGCTAATCGACAGCGCCGTCCCGCCCTCATCAGCCTCTCAGTGGTCATTGGCAGCGCCGTCCCGCCCCTGCAGCGTCTCATTGGTCATCGGCAGGGCGGTCCCGCCCCTTTCTGCCTCTCATTGGTCACCGACAACGCCGTCCCGCCCTCGTCCGCCTGTGATTGGTCATCAGCAGCGCCGTCCCGCCCTCGTCAGCCTGTGATTGGTCAGTGGCAGCGCCATCCCGCCCTCGCCATCCTCTCATTGGTCATCGGCAGCGCTGTCCCGCCCTCGTCAGCCTCTCATTGGTCATCGGCAGCGTTTTCCCGCCCTCGCCATCCTCTCATTGGTCATCGGCAGCGCTGTCCCGCCCTCTTCAGCCAGTGATTGGTCGTCGGCAGCGTTTTCCCGCCCTCGCCAGCCGGTGATTGGTCATCGGCAGCGCCGTCCCGCCCTCTTCAGCCTGTGATTGGTCATTGGCAGCGCCGTCCCGCCCTCGCCTGCCTGTGATTGGTTATAGGCAGCGCCGTCCCGCCCTCGTCAGCCTGTGATTGGTCATTGGCAGTGCCGTCCCGCCCTCATGTGTGTCTCACTGCTAATCGACAGCGCCGTCCCGCCCTCATCAGCCTCTCATTGGTCATTGGCAGCGCCGTCCCGCCCCTGCAGCGTCTCATTGGTCATCGGCAGGGCGGTCCCGCCCCTTTCTGCCTCTCATTCGTCACCGGCAGCGCTGTCCCGCCCTCGCCAGTCTTTCATTGGTCATCGGCACCTCCGTCCCGCCTCCGCCAGCATCTCATTGGTCAGCAGCAGCCTTTTCCCCGCCTTTTTCTTTGCTCTCTCTCTCCTTTCTTTCCCCTCATCCTGTTACAGAAGAGACTGAAGGAATGATGGACAAGCTGGTGCAGGATGGCAGCAGCAGGGTGGAGGCACAGGTGGGTGCGATGAAGCCGGGGGTGGGACTGGGTGGAGCCAGAGCCCAGCCTGAGCTCATTTAAGGGCTGGGAATCGCAGGGCTCAGATGTGTGCCTGGGCTCTTTCCGGTTAATTAATAAATTGAAATAAAGCAAATAATTGTAATTAATATGCTTATTAATATTAATGTTAATAGATAACCAAATTTAATATTAAAATATATTGCCTTTTTAAAATTATGTCTTTTTTCGTAGATTTTTTTTTTTATTTATTTTTTTTATTTCTGATAAACTATTTCTTAATTACCACTTACTTTTGTTTTTTTTTTTCCTTTTTTATTTTTTAACATTTTTTTTTATTTTTTTGCTTTTCTACTTTCCCATTTAATTTTTAATATTACTCCAGTTTAAATTCATAAATATTTTATTGGTTAATTGTTTTATTTTTTATTTGTAATAAAAATTCTTTATTTCTACAGAGCTTTTTATTTTAGATTTTATTCTTTAATTCCGATTTTTTTTTTCATTTTATTTATTTATTTATTATTTAATTTCATTCAATTTTATGGCAGCATACTTTTTATTTTATCTTATTTAATTTTCGTTTTTATTTTTTTATTCAATTTTAAGTTCTTTTTTCTTTGTGTGATTTTATTTAATCTTTGTCATTACTTCTATTTATTTTACATTATTTTATCTTTTGTTTCAAATAATATATACGCATAATATATATATACAATATTAGTTAATACCTATTATATGTGTAAATCTCGCTCTCTACTGCCACCGTGTGGCGAAAAATCGGTACTGCAACCTTTTTTTTTTTTTTTTTTTGCGGTGTGCTTGCCGGTTATGCGCATGCGCCAAAATTGCGGCGATGTTCGCGCATGCGCAGTAGCAGTTCCGAGGCCGCGCATGCGCAGTGCGCGAGGACACAACTGCGCATGCGGAGCAGAAACAGGCGCCTATATAAAGAGCGTGGCAGCGGCCGCGGTTGCGCATAGATCGTGGTTGTGCGCGGCTGCTCGATGCTCTGCTGCTCCGCGCCGCTCGGAGCCGCCGGGAAGGATATCGGAGCCGCCGGGAAGGAGCTCGAAGCCGCCGCGAAGCCCCTCGGAGCCGCCGGGAAGGAGCTTGGAGCCGCCGCGAAGCTTCTCGGAGCCGCCGGGAAGGAGCTCGGAGTTTCGGGAAGCCGCTCGGAGCCGCCACGAAGCCGTTCAGAGCCGCCATGAAGCCGCTCGGAGTTTCGGGAAGCCCTTCGGAGCTGCCGCGAAGCCCTTCGGAGCTGCCGCGAAGCTTCTCGGAGCCGCCGGGAAGGAGCTCGGAGCCGCCGCGAAGCCCTTCGGAGCCGCCACGAAGCCGCTCGGAGCCGCCGCGAAGCTTCTCGAAGCCGCCGGGAAGGAGCTCGGAGCCGCCGGGAAGGAGCTCGGAGTTTCGGGAAGCCCTTTGGAGCCCCCGCGAAGCCGTCGCGAAGCCTTTCGGAGCCGCTCGGAGCCGCCGGGAAGGAGCTTCGAGCCGCCGCGAAGCCGCTCGGAGCCGCCGCTCGGAGTTTCGAACAGCCGAGGTATGGGGCATTTTTGGGGCACTTGTGGGGCTCCTTTTCGGTCTCTTTCGGGGCTCTTTAGGCTCCCTTTTGGGGCTCCCTTTTGGGGCTCCCTTTTGGGGCTCCCTTTTGGGGCTCCCTTTTGGGGCTCCCTTTTGGGGCTCCCTTTTGGGGCTCCCTTTTGGGGCTCCCTTTTGGGGCTCCCTTTTGTCTCCTTTTTGGCTCCTTTGGGGTTCCTTTTTGGCTCTTTTTTGGCTCTTTTTTTTTGGCTCCTTTTTGGCTCTTTTTTTGGGCTCCGTTTTGGGCTCCGTTTTGGGCTCCGTTTTGGGCTCCGTTTTGGCTCCTTTGGGGCTCCTTTGGGGTACTTGTGGGGGTCCTTTGGGGCTCTAATATGTGGCTTGCAGGGCACTTTTGGGTCTCTTGTGGGGCTGTTTTGTGCTACTTATGGGGCACTTATTGGGCTCTTTCGGGGCTCTTTTTGGTCTCCTTTTTGGTCTCCTTTTTGGTCTCCTTTTTGGTCTCCTTTTTGGTCTCCTTTTTGGTCTCCTTTTTGGTCTCCTTTCTGGCTCCTTTCTGGCTCCTTTCTGGCTGCTTTGGTGCCTTTGTGGGGTTCTTCTGGTGCTCTTTTATGTGGCTTGCAGAGCAGTGATGTGTGGCATGCGGGGCTCCTTTGGGGCTCCTTTGGGGCTCCTTTGGGGCTCCTTTGGGGCTCCTTTGGGGCTCCTTTGGGGCTCCTTTGGCTCTCTAATATGTGGCTTGCAGGGCAGGGATGTGTGACTTGCAGGGTACTTTTGGGGCTTTTTTGGGGCTCCTTTTGGGTCTCTTGAGGGTCTCTTTTGTGACTCTTGGGTCTCTTTTTTGGTCTGGGGTCTCTTGGGTCTCTTTTTAGTCTCTTTTGGGGTCTCTTGGGGTCTCTAGGGTCTCTTTTGGGGCACTTGTAGGGCTTTTCTGGTGCTCTAATATGTGGCTTGCAGGGCAGTGCTGCGTGGCTTGCAGGGCTCTTTTAGGGCTGTTTTAGGGCTCTTTTGGGGCACTTATGGGGATGTTTTGGGGCACTTACGGGGCTTTTCTGGGGCACTAATATGTGGCTTGCACGGCTCTTTAGCGGCTCCTTTTTGCGGCTCATTTTAGGGTTCCTTTTAGGGCTCCTTTGGGGCACTTGTGGAGCTCTTCTTGTGCTCTAATATGTGGCTTGCAGGGCAATGATGCGTGGCTTGCAGGGCTCCTTTGGGGTTCTTTAGGGTCTCTTTTGGGGCTCCTTTGGTTCTCCCATATGTGGTTTGCAGGGCTCCTTTGGGGCTCTTTTGGGGCTCGTTTTGGTCTCCTGTGCGGCTCCTTTCTGGCTCTCTTTTGGGGCTCTTTTGTGCCACTTATGCGGCTTTTTTGGGGCACTTCTGGGGCTCTTCTGGGGCTCTCATATGTGGCTTGCAGGCCAGTGACGTGTGGCTTGTAGGGCTCGTTTTGGGGTCTCTTTTGGGGTCTCTTTTGGGGTCTCTTTTGGGGCATTGGTGGGGCTTTTTTGGGGCCCTTGTGGGGCTCTTCTGGTGCTCTAATATGTGGCTGGCAGGGCTCTTTTGGGGCTCGTTTTGGGGCTCTTTAGGGGCTCCTTTCCGGCTCCTTTAGGGCTCTTTAGGGGCTCCTTTGAAGCCCCTTTAGGGCTCTTCTGGTGCTCTAATGTGTGGCTTGCAGGGCAGTGATGTGTGGCTTGCAGGGCACTTCTGGGGCTCCTTTGGGGCTCCTTTGGGGCACTTCTGGGGCTCCTTTGGTGCTCTAATATGTGGCTTGCAGGGCAGTGATGTGTGGCTTGTAGGGCTCCTTTGGGTGCCTTTTGGGGCACTTGTGGGGCTTTTTTGGGGCTCCTTTGGTGCTCTAATATGTGGCTTGCAGGGCACTTTCGGGGCTCCTTTGGGGCTCTTTTGGGGCCCTTATGGGGTTTTTCTGGGGCCCTTGTGGGTCTCTTCTGGTGCTCTAATATGTGGCTAATATGCGCAGGAACTTCTTTGCAGTGAGGTGAGGAGCACTGGCACAGGCTGCCCAGGGAGGTGGTGGAGTCTCCTTATCTGGAGTTGTTCAAGACCTGCCTGGATGCCGACCTGTGCGCCCTGCTGTAGGGAACCTGCATGGGCAGGAAGTTGGACTCCATGAGCTCTGCAGCTCCCTTCCAACCCCTCGACCAAGTGAGGTGCCAAAAGAAGAGGTGTCTCCTAAACAGGCTTCTGCTGAGTGCTGTCCTGGTCTTGGGGTTTGTACAATGCCCACCTTTCTTCTCTAACCCACTTTGTTGAGGACCACGTGTGAGGCTTTCTTCTTTCTTGGTAGGCTTGGCGACTCCTCCACCAGACGTAGCAGGCATTTTGGGACGTCCAAGGTTCCGCAGTGAGCGTCTCCTGTTCCTGGTCAAGGTGTGGGCGTTCCAGGACATAAAGGTATCTTCATGCTTTCCCCAAGTGCCAAGTACCCCGCCAGATGCTGTTTGCCTTTTGGCACCCCCTCAGTTGCTGTAATGTCTGCGCCTTGATTCTTGGAGTGGGGTAAGTGACACCTTTGAAAACAAGCGATATTTTAGGTTAAAAACAGGGATTTCTTGGAAAATAAGTGATATTTCAGGGGAAAAACAGGGATTTCTATGAAAATAAGCGATATTTGAGGGGAAAAACAGGGATTTCTATGAAAATAAGCGATATTTCAGGGAAAAAACAGGGATTTCCATGAAAATAAGTGATATTTAAGGTTAAAAACAGGGATTTCTATGAAAATAAGCGATATTTCAGGGAAAAACATGGATTTCTACGAAAATAAGCGATATTTAAGGTTAAAAACAGGGATTTCTATGAAAATAAGCGATATTTCAGGGGAAAAACAGGGATTTCCATGAAAATAAGCGATATTTAAGGTTAAAAACAGGGATTTCTATGAAAATAAGCGATATTTTAGGGGAAAAACAGGGATTTCTATGAAAATAAGCGATATTTAAGGGGAAAAACAGGGATTTCTATGAAAATAAGCGATATTTCAGGGGAAAAACAGGGATTTCTATCAAAATAAGCGATATTTTAGGGGAAAAACAGGGATTTCTATGAAAATAAGCGATATTTAAGGGGAAAAACAGGGATTTCCATGAAAATAAGTGATATTTTAGGTTAAAAGCAGGGATTTCTATGAAAATAAGCGATAATTAAGGTTAAAAACAGGGATTTCTATGAATATAAGCGATATTTTAGGGGAAAAACAGGGATTTCTATGAAAATAAGCGATATTTTAGGGGAAAAACAGGGATTTCTATGAAAATAAGCGATATTTTAGTGGAAAAACAGGGATTTCTATGAAAATAAGCGATATTTAAGGTTAAAAACAGGGATTTCTATGAAAATAAGCGATATTTTAGGGGAAAAACAGGGATTTCCATGAAAATAAGCGATATTTAAAGTTAAAAACAGGGATTTCTATGAAAATAAGCGATATTTTAGGGGAAAAACAGGGATTTCTATGAAAATAAGCGATATTTCAGGGGAAAAACAGGGATTTCTATGAAAATAAGCGATATTTCAGGGGAAAAACAGGGTTTTCAATGAAAATAAGCGATATTTTAGGGGAAAAACAGGGATTTCTATGAAAATAAGTGATATTTTGGGGGAAAAACAGGTATTTCTATGAAAATAAGCGATATTTCAGGGAAAAACATGGATTTCTATGAAAATAAGCGATATTTAAGGTTAAAAACAGGGATTTCTATGAAAATAAGCGATATTTAAGGGGAAAAACAGGGGTTTCCATGAAAATAAGCGATATTTTAGGGGAAAAACAGGGATTTCCATGAAAATAAGCGATATTTAAGGTTAAAAACAGGGATTTCTATGAAAATAAGTGATATTTTAGGGGAAAAACAGGGATTTCCATGAAAATAAGCGATATTTAAGGTTAAAAACAGGGATTTCTATGAAAATAAGTGATATTTTAGGGGAAAAACAGGGATTTCCATGAAAATAAGCGATATTTAAGGGGAAAAACAGGGATTTCTATGAAAATAAGCGATATTTCAGGGGAAAAACAGGGATTTCTATGAAAATAAGCGATATTTCAGGGGAAAAACAGGGATTTCTATGAAAATAAGCGATATTTCAGGGGAAAAACAGGGATTTCCATGAAAATAAGCGATATTTCAGGTTAAAAACAGGGATTTCTATGAAAATAAGCGATATTTTAGGGGAAAAACAGGGATTTCCATGAAAATAAGCGATATTTCAGGTTAAAAACAGGGATTTCTATGAAAATAAGCGATATTTTAGGGGAAAAACAGGGATTTCTATGAAAATAAGCGATATTTAAGGGAAAAACAGGGATTTACATGAAAATAAGCGATATTTAAGGTTAAAAACAGGGTTTTCAATGAAAATAAGCGATATTTCAGGGGAAAAACAGGGATTTCCATGAAAATAAGCGATATTTCAGGTTAAAAACAGGGATTTACATGAAAATAAGTGATATTTAGGGGAAAAACAGGGATTTCTATGAAAATAAGCGATATTTCAGGGGAAAAACAGGGATTTCCATGAAAATAAGCGATATTTAAGGTTAAAAACAGGGATTTCTATGAAAATAAGCGATATTTCAGGGGAAAAATAGGGGTTTCCATGATAATAAGCAATATTTAAGGTTAAAAACAGGGATTTCTATGAAAATAAGCGATATTTCAGGGGAAAAACAGGGATTTCTTTGAAAATAAGCGATATTTCAGGGGAAAAACAGGGATTTCTATGAAAATAAGCGATATTTAAGGGGAAAAACAGGGATTTCTATGAAAATAAGCGATATTTCAGGAGAAAAACAGGGATTTCTATGAAAATAAGCGATATTTCAGGAGAAAAACAGGGATTTCTATGAAAATAAGCGATATTTTAGGGGAAAAACAGGGATTTCTATGAAAATAAGCGATATTTCAGGGGAAAAATAGGGGTTTCCATGATAATAAGCAATATTTAAGGTTAAAAACAGGGATTTCTATGAAAATAAGCGATATTTCAGGGGAAAAACAGGGATTTCTTTGAAAATAAGCGATATTTCAGGGGAAAAACAGGGATTTCTATGAAAATAAGCGATATTTAAGTGGAAAAACAGGGATTTCTATGAAAATAAGCGATATTTCAGGAGAAAAACAGGGATTTCTATGAAAATAAGCGATATTTAAGGGGAAAAACAGGGATTTCTATGAAAATAAGCGATATTTCAGGTTTAAAACAGGGATTTCTATGAAAATAAGCGATATTTCAGGTTTAAAACAGGGATTTCTATGAAAATAAGCGATATTTCAGGGGAAAAACAGGGATTTCTATGAAAATAAGCGATATTTTATAGGAAAAACAGGGATTTCTATGAAAATAAGCGATATTTCAGGGGAAAAACAGGGATTTCTATGAAAATAAGCGGTATTTTATAGGAAAAACAGGGATTTCTATGAAAATAAGCGATATTTAAGGGGGAAAAACAGGGATTTCTATGAAAATAAGTGATATTTCAGGGGAAAAACAGGGATTTCCATGAAAATAAGCGATATTTCAGAGGAAAAACAGGGATTTCCATGAAAATAAGCGATATTTTAGGGGAAAAACAGGGATTTCTATGAAAATAAGTGATATTTTAGGGGAAAAACAGGGATTTCCATGAAAATAAGCGATATTTAAGGGAAAAACAGGGATTTCTATGAAAATAAGCGATATTTAAGGGGAAAAACAGGGATTTCTATGAAAATAAGCGATATTTTAGGGGAAAAACAGGGATTTCTATGAAAATAAGCGATATTTTAGGTTAAAAACAGGGATTTCCATGAAAATAAGCGATATTTAAGGTTAAAAACAGGGATTTCTATGAAAATAAGCGATATTTTAGGGGAAAAACAGGGATTTCTATGAAAATAAGCGATATTTTAGGGGAAAAACAGGGATTTCTATGAAAATAAGCGATATTTAAGGGGAAAAACAGGGATTTCTATGAAAATAAGCGATATTTTAGGGGAAAAACAGGGATTTCTATGAAAATAAGCGATATTTTAGGGGAAAAACAGGGATTTCTATGAAAATAAGCGATATTTTAGGGGAAAAACAGGGATTTCTATGAAAATAAGCGATATTTTAGGGGAAAAACAGGGATTTCTATGAAAATAAGCGATATTTTAGGGGAAAAACAGGGATTTCCATGAAAATAAGCGATATTTTAGGGTTAAAAACAGGGATTACTATGAAAATAAGTGATATTTTGGGGGAAAAACAGGGGTTTCTATGAAAATAAGCGATATTTTAAAGGAAAAACAGGGATTTCTATGAAAATAAGCGATATTTCAGGGGAAAAACAGGGATTTCTATGAAAATAAGCGATATTTTAGGGGAAAAACAGGGATTTCCATGAAAATAAGTGATATTTTAGGGGAAAAACATGGATTTCTATGAAAATAAGTGATATTTAAGGTTAAAAACAGGGATTTCTATGAAAATAAGCGCTATTTCAGGGGAAAAACAGGGATTTCTATGAAAATAAGCGATATTTAAGGGAAAAACAGGGATTTCTATGAAAATAAGCGATATTTCAGGGAAAAACATGGATTTCTATGAAAATAAGCGATATTTAAGGTTAAAAACAGGGATTTCTATGAAAATAAGCGATATTTCAGGGGAAAAACAGGGGTTTCCATGAAAATAAGCGATATTTAAGGTTAAAAACAGGGATTTCTATGAAAATAAGCGATATTTTAGGGGAAAAACAGGGATTTCTATGAAAATAAGCGATATTTCAGGGGAAAAACAGGGATTTCTATGAAAATAAGCGATATTTCAGGGGAAAAACAGGGATTTCTATCAAAATAAGCGATATTTTAGGGGAAAAACAGGGATTTCTATGAAAATAAGCGATATTTAAGGGGAAAAACAGGGATTTCCATGAAAATAAGCGATATTTTAGGGGAAAAACAGGGATTTCTATGAAAATAAGCGATATTTTAGGTTAAAAACAGGGATTTCTATGAAAATAAGCGATATTTCAGAGGAAAAACAGGGATTTCCATGAAAATAAGCGATATTTTAGGGGAAAAACAGGGATTTCTATGAAAATAAGCGATATTTTAGGTTAAAAACAGGGATTTCTATGAAAATAAGTGATATTTTGGGGGAAAAACAGGGGTTTCTATGAAAATAAGCGATATTTTAGGGGAAAAACAGGGATTTCTATGAAAATAAGCGATATTTTAGGGGAAAAACAGGGATTTCCATGAAAATAAGCGATATTTTAGGGGAAAAACAGGGATTTCTATGAAAATAAGCGATATTTTAGGTTAAAAACAGGGATTTCTATGAAAATAAGTGATATTTTGGGGGAAAAACAGGGATTTCTATGAAAATAAGCGATATTTTAGTGGAAAAACAGGGATTTCTATGAAAATAAGCGATATTTTAGGGGAAAAACAGGGATTTCTATGAAAATAAGCGATATTTCAGGGGAAAAACAGGGATTTCTATGAAAATAAGCGATATTTTAGGGGAAATACAGGGATTTCCATGAAAATAAGCGATATTTAAAGTTAAAAACAGGGATTTCTATGAAAATAAGCGATATTTTAGGGGAAAAACAGGGATTTCTATGAAAATAAGCGATATTTCAGGGGAAAAACAGGGATTTCTATGAAAATAAGCGATATTTCAGGGGAAAAACAGGGTTTTCAATGAAAATAAGCGATATTTTAGGGGAAAAACAGGGATTTCTATGAAAATAAGTGATATTTTGGGGGAAAAACAGGGATTTCTATGAAAATAAGCGATATTTCAGGGAAAAACATGGATTTCTATGAAAATAAGCGATATTTAAGGTTAAAAACAGGGATTTCTATGAAAATAAGCGATATTTCAGGGGAAAAACAGGGGTTTCCATGAAAATAAGCGATATTTCAGGGAAAAAACAGGGATTTCCATGAAAATAAGCGATATTTAAGGTTAAAAACAGGGATTTCTATGAAAATAAGTGATATTTTGGGGGAAAAACAGGGGTTTCTATGAAAATAAGCGATATTTTAGGGGAAAAACAGGGATTTCTATGAAAATAAGCGATATTTTAGGGGAAAAACAGGGATTTCTATGAAAATAAGCGATATTTAAGGGGAAAAACAGGGATTTCTATGAAAATAAGCGATATTTTAGGGGAAAAACAGGGATTTCCATGAAAATAAGCGATATTTCAGGTTAAAAACAGGGATTTCTATGAAAATAAGCGATATTTGAGGTTAAAAACAGGGATTTCTATGAAAATAAGCGATATTTAAGGGAAAAACAGGGATTTACATGAAAATAAGCGATATTTAAGGTTAAAAACAGGGTTTTCAATGAAAATAAGCGATATTTCAGGGGAAAAACAGGGATTTCTATGAAAATAAGTGATATTTAGGGGGAAAAACAGGGATTTCTATGAAAATAAGCGATATTTCAGGGAAAAACAGGGATTTCCATGAAAATAAGCGATATTTAAGGTTAAAAACAGGGATTTCTATGAAAATAAGCGATATTTCAGGGGAAAAATAGGGGTTTCCATGAAAATAAGCAATATTTAAGGTTAAAAACAGGGATTTCTATGAAAATAAGCGATATTTTAGGGGAAAAAACAGGGATTTCTATGAAAATAAGCGATATTTAAGGTTAAAAACAGGGATTTCGATGAAAATAAGCGATATTTAAGGTTAAAAACAGGGATTTCGATGAAAATAAGCGATATTTCAGGTTAAAAACAGGGATTTCGATGAAAATAAGCGATATTTAAGGTTAAAAACAGGGATTTCGATGAAAATAAGCGATATTTAAGGTTAAAAACAGGGATTTCTATGAAAATAAGCGATATTTTAGGGGAAAAACAGGGATTTCTATGAAAATAAGCGATATTTTAGGGGAAAAACAGGGATTTCTATGAAAATAAGCGATATTTAAGGGGAAAAACAGGGATTTCTATGAAAATAAGCGATATTTTAGGTTAAAAACAGGGATTACTATGAAAATAAGTGATATTTTGGGGGAAAAACAGGGGTTTCTATGAAAATAAGCGATATTTTAAAGGAAAAACAGGGATTTCTATGAAAATAAGCGATATTTTAGGGGAAAAACAGGGATTTCTATGAAAATAAGCAATATTTCAGGGGAAAAAACAGGGATTTCTATGAAAATAAGCGATATTTTAGGGGAAAAACAGGGATTTCTATGAAAATAAGCGATATTTTAGGGGAAAAACAGGGATTTCTATGAAAATAAGCGATATTTTAGGGGAAAATCAGGGATTTCTATGGAAATAAGCGATATTTAAGGGGAAAAACAGGGATTTCAATGAAAATAAGCGATATTTTAGGGGAAAAACAGGGATTTCTATGAAAATAAGCGATATTTTAGGGGAAAAACAGGGATTTCTATGAAAATAAGCGATATTTTAGGGGAAAAACAGGGATTTCTAGGAAAATAAGTGATATTTAAGGTTAAAAACAGGGATTTCTAGGAAAATAAGCGATATTTCAGGGAAAAAACAGGGATTTCCATGAAAATAAGCGATATTTAAGGGGAAAAACAGGGATTTCTATGAAAATAAGCGATATTTAAGGGGAAAAACTGGGATTTCCATGAAAATAAGCGATATTTTAGGGGAAAAACAGGGATTTCCATGAAAATAAGCGATATTTTAGGGGAAAAACAGGGATTTCCATGAAAATAAGCGATATTTTAGGGGAAAAACAGGGATTTCCATGAAAATAAGCGATATTTAAGGGGAAAAACAGGGATTTCTATGAAAATAAGCGATATTTAAGGGGAAAAACAGGGATTTCTATGAAAATAAGTGATATTTCAGGGGAAAAACAGGGATTTCTATGAAAATAAGCGATATTTAAGGGGGAAAACAGGGATTTCTGTGAAAATAAGCGATATTTTAGGGGAAAAACAGGGATTTCCATGAAAATAAGCGATATTTAAGGGGGAAAACAGGGATTTCTAGGAAAATAAGCGATATTTTAGGGGAAAAACAGGGATTTCTATGAAAATAAGCGATATTTCAGGGGAAAAACAGGGATTTCCATGAAAATAAGCAATATTTTAGGGGAAAAACAGGGATTTCTATGAAAATAAGCGATGTTTAAGGGGGAAAACAGGGATTTCTATGAAAATAAGCGATATTTAAGGGGAAAAACAGGGATTTCCATGAAAATAAGCGATATTTTAGGGGAAAAACAGGGATTTCCATGAAAATAAGCGATATTTAAGGGGAAAAACAGGGATTTCTATGAAAATAAGCGATATTTAAGGTTAAAATCAGGGATTTCTATGAAAATAAGCGATATTTTAGGGGAAAAACAGGGATTTCTATGAAAATAAGCGATATTTTAGGGGAAAAACAGGGATTTCTATGAAAATAAGCGATAATTAAGGTTAAAAACAGGGATTTCTATGAAAATAAGCGATATTTTAGGGGAAAAACAGGGATTTCTATGAAAATAAGCGATATTTTAGGGGAAAAACAGGGATTTCTATGAAAATAAGCGATAATTAAGGTTAAAAACAGGGATTTCTATGAAAATAACTTATATTTCTTGGGAAAAACAGGGATTTCTGTGAAAATAAGCGATATTTTAGGGGAAAATCAGGGATTTCTATGGAAATAAGCGATATTTAAGGGGAAAAAACAGGGATTTCTATGAAAATAAGCGATATTTCAGGGGAAAAACAGGGATTTCCATGAAAATAAGCGATATTTAAGGGGGAAAACAGGGATTTCCATGAAAATAAGCGATGCTTTAGGGGAAAAACAGGGATTTCTATGAAAATAAGCGATATTTCAGGAGAAAAACAGGGATTTCTATGAAAATAAGCGATATTTCAGGGGAAAAACAGGGATTTCCATGAAAATAAGCGATATTTCAGGGGAAAAACAGGGATTTCTATGAAAATAAGCGATATTTAAGGTTAAAAACAGGGATTTCAATGAAAATTAGCGATATTTTAGGGGAAAAACAGGGATTTCTATGAAAATAAGCGATATTTCAGGGGAAAAACAGGGATTTCTATGAAAATAAGCAATATTTAAGGGGAAAAACAGGGATTTCTATGAAAATAACTTATATTTCTTGGGAAAAACAGGGATTTCTGTGAAAATAAGCGATATTTTAGGGGAAAATCAGGGATTTCTATGGAAATAAGCGATATTTAAGGGGAAAAACAGGGATTTCAATGAAAATAAGCGATATTTTAGGGGAAAAACAGGGATTTCCATGAAAATAAGCGATATTTTAGGGGAAAAACAGGGATTTCCATGAAAATAAGCGATATTTCAGGGGAAAAATAGGGATTTCTATGAAAATAAGCGATATTTAAGGGGAAAAACATGGATTTCTATGAAAATAAGCGATATTTCAGGGAAAAAAACAGGGATTTCCATGAAAATAAGCGATATTTAAGGGGAAAAACAGGGATTTCTATGAAAATAAGCGATATTTAAGGTTAAAAACAGGGATTTCTATGAAAATAAGCGATGTTTAAGGGGGGAAAACAGGGATTTCTATGAAAATAAGCGATATTTTTTGGGAAAAACAGGGATTTCTGTGAAAATAAGCGATATTTTAGGGGAAAATCAGGGATTTCTATGGAAATAAGCGATATTTAAGGGGAAAAACAGGGATTTCAATGAAAATAAGCGATATTTTAGGGGAAAAACAGGGATTTCTATGAAAATAAGCGATATTTCAGGGGAAAAACAGGGATTTCTATGAAAATAAGCGATATTTAAGGGGAAAAACAGGGATTTCTATGAAAATAAGCGATATTTAAGGTTAAAAACAGGGATTCCTGTGAAAATAAGCGATATTTTAGGGGAAAAACAGGGATTTCTATGAAAATAAGCGATATTTTAGGGGAAAAACAGGCATTTCTATGAAAATAAGAGATATTGAAGTGGAAAAACAGGGATTTCTATGAAAATAAGCAATATTTAAGGTTAAAAACAGGGATTTCAATGAAAATAAGCGATATTTTAGGGGAAAAACAGGGATTTCCATGAAAATAAGCAATATTTTAGGGGAAAAACAGGGATTTCCATGAAAATAAGCGATATTTAAGGGGAAAAACAGGGATTTCTATGAAAATAAGCGATATTTAAGGGGAAAAACAGGGATTTCCATGAAAATAAGCGATATTTAAGGGGGAAAACAGGGATTTCTAGGAAAATAAGTGATATTTAAGGTTAAAAACAGGGATTTCTAGGAAAATAAGCGATATTTAAGGGGAAAAACTGGGATTTCTATGAAAATAAGCGATATTTAAGGGGAAAAACAGGGATTTCCATGAAAATAAGCGATATTTAAGGGGGAAAACAGGGATTTCTAGGAAAATAAGTGATATTTAAGGTTAAAAACAGGGATTTCTAGGAAAATAAGCGATATTTAAGGGGAAAAACTGGGATTTCCATGAAAATAAGCGATATTTAAGGGGAAAAACAGGGATTTCCATGAAAATAAGCGATATTTTAGGGGAAAAACAGGGATTTCCATGAAAATAAGCGATATTTTAGGGGAAAAACAGGGATTTCCATGAAAATAAGCGATATTTTAGGGGAAAAACAGGGATTTCCATGAAAATAAGCGATATTTAAGGGGAAAAACAGGGATTTCTATGAAAATAAGCGATATTTAAGGGGAAAAACAGGGATTTCCATGAAAATAAGCGATATTTAAGGGGGAAAACAGGGATTTCTGTGAAAATAAGCGATATTTTAGGGGAAAAACAGGGATTTCCATGAAAATAAGCGATATTTAAGGGGGAAAACAGGGATTTCTAGGAAAATAAGTGATATTTAAGGTTAAAAACAGGGATTTCTATGAAAATAAGCGATATTTCAGGGGAAAAACAGGGATTTCTATGAAAATAAGCGATATTTCAGGGGAAAAACAGGGATTTCCATGAAAATAAGCAATATTTTAGGGGAAAAACAGGGATTTCCATGAAAATAAGCGATGCTTTAGGGGAAAAACAGGGATTTCCATGAAAATAAGCGATATTTTAGGGGAAAAACAGGGATTTCTATGAAAATAAGCGATATTTAAGGGGAAAAACTGGGATTTCCATGAAAATAAGCGATATTTTAGGGGAAAAACAGGGATTTCCATGAAAATAAGCGATATTTCAGGGGAAAAACAGGGATTTCTATGAAAATAAGCGATATTTCAGGGGAAAAACAGGGATTTCTATGAAAATAAGCGATATTTAAGGGGAAAAACAGGGATTTCTATGAAAATAAGCGATATTTTAGGGGAAAAACAGGGATTTCTATGAAAATAAGCGATATTTTAGGGGAAAAACAGGCATTTCTATGAAAATAAGAGATATTGAAGTGGAAAAACAGGGATTTCTATGAAAATAAGCAATATTTAAGGTTAAAAACAGGGATTTCAATGAAAATAAGCGATATTTTAGGGGAAAAACAGGGATTTCCATGAAAATAAGCAATATTTTAGGGGAAAAACAGGGATTTCCATGAAAATAAGCGATATTTAAGGGGAAAAACAGGGATTTCTATGAAAATAAGCGATATTTAAGGGGAAAAACAGGGATTTCCATGAAAATAAGCGATATTTAAGGGGGAAAACAGGGATTTCTAGGAAAATAAGTGATATTTAAGGTTAAAAACAGGGATTTCTAGGAAAATAAGCGATATTTAAGGGGAAAAACTGGGATTTCCATGAAAATAAGCGATATTTCAGGGGAAAAACAGGGATTTCTATGAAAATAAGCGATATTTAAGGGGAAAAACTGGGATTTCCATGAAAATAAGCGATATTTTAGGGGAAAAACAGGGATTTCCATGAAAATAAGCGATATTTTAGGGGAAAAACAGGGATTTCCATGAAAATAAGCGATATTTTAGGGGAAAAACAGGGATTTCCATGAAAATAAGCGATATTTAAGGGGAAAAACAGGGATTTCTATGAAAATAAGCGATATTTAAGGGGAAAAACAGGGATTTCCATGAAAATAAGCGATATTTAAGGGGGAAAACAGGGATTTCTGTGAAAATAAGCGATATTTTAGGGGAAAAACAGGGATTTCCATGAAAATAAGCGATATTTAAGGGGGAAAACAGGGATTTCTAGGAAAATAAGTGATATTTAAGGTTAAAAACAGGGATTTCTATGAAAATAAGCGATATTTCAGGGGAAAAACAGGGATTTCTATGAAAATAAGCGATATTTCAGGGGAAAAACAGGGATTTCCATGAAAATAAGCAATATTTTAGGGGAAAAACAGGGATTTCCATGAAAATAAGCGATGCTTTAGGGGAAAAACAGGGATTTCCATGAAAATAAGCGATATTTAAGGGGAAAAACTGGGATTTCCATGAAAATAAGCGATATTTTAGGGGAAAAACAGGGATTTCCATGAAAATAAGCGATATTTCAGGGGAAAAACAGGGATTTCTATGAAAATAAGCGATATTTAAGGTTAAAATCAGGGATTTCTATGAAAATAAGCGATATTTTAGGGGAAAAACAGGGATTTCTATGAAAATAAGCGATATTTCAGGGGAAAAACAGGGATTTCTATGAAAATAAGCGATATTTAAGGTTAAAAACAGGGATTTCTATGAAAATAAGCGATATTTTAGGGGAAAAACAGGGATTTCTATGAAAATAAGCGATATTTTAGGGGAAAAACAGGGATTTCTATGAAAATAACTTATATTTCTTGGGAAAAACAGGGATTTCTGTGAAAATAAGCGATATTTTAGGGGAAAATCAGGGATTTCTATGGAAATAAGCGATATTTAAGGGGAAAAACAGGGATTTCAATGAAAATAAGCGATATTTTAGGGGAAAAAACAGGGATTTCCATGAAAATAAGCGATATTTAAGGGGGAAAACAGGGATTTCCATGAAAATAAGCGATAATTAAGGTTAAAAACAGGGATTTCTATGAAAATAAGCGATATTTCAGGGGAAAAACAGGGATTTCCATTAAAATAAGCGATATTTCAGGGGAAAAACAGGGATTTCTATGAAAATAAGCGATATTTAAGGTTAAAAACAGGGATTTCAATGAAAATTAGCGATATTTTAGGGGAAAAACAGGGATTTCTATGAAAATAAGCGATATTTCAGGGGAAAAAACAGGGATTTCTATGAAAATAAGCAATATTTAAGGGGAAAAACAGGGATTTCTATGAAAATAACTTATATTTCTTGGGAAAAACAGGGATTTCTGTGAAAATAAGCGATATTTTAGGGGAAAATCAGGGATTTCTATGGAAATAAGCGATATTTAAGGGGAAAAACAGGGATTTCAATGAAAATAAGCGATATTTTAGGGGAAAAACAGGGATTTCCATGAAAATAAGCGATATTTTAGGGGAAAAACAGGGATTTCTATGAAAATAAGCGATATTTTAGGGGAAAAATAGGGATTTCTATGAAAATAAGCGATATTTAAGGGGAAAAAACAGAGATTTCTATGAAAATAAGCGATATTTCAGGGAAAAAAACAGGGATTTCCATGAAAATAAGCGATATTTAAGGGGAAAAACAGGGATTTCTATGAAAATAAGCGATATTTAAGGTTAAAAACAGGGATTTCTATGAAAATAAGCGATGTTTAAGGGGGAAAACAGGGATTTCTATGAAAATAAGCGATATTTCTTGGGAAAAACAGGGATTTCTGTGAAAATAAGCGATATTTTAGGGGAAAATCAGGGATTTCTATGGAAATAAGCGATATTTTAGGGGAAAAACAGGGATTTCCATGAAAATAAGCGATATTTTAGGGGAAAAACAGGGATTTCTATGAAAATAAGTGATATTTTAGGGGAAAAACAGGGATTTCTATGAGAATAAGCGATATTTAAGGGGAAAAACGGATTTCTATGAAAATAAGCGATATTTTAGTGGAAAAACATGGATTTCTATGAAAATAAGCGATATTTAAGGGGAAAAACAGGGATTTCTATGAAAATAAGCGATATTTAAGGGGAAAAACAGGGATTTCTATGAAAATAAGCGATATTTCAGGGGAGAAACAGGGATTTCCATGAAAATAAGCGATATTTAAGGGGGAAAACAGGGATTTCTAGGAAAATAAGCGATATTTTAGGGGAAAAACAGGGATTTCTATGAAAATAAGCGATATTTTAGGGGAAAAACAGGGATTTCCATGAAAATAAGCGATATTTTAGGGGAAAAACAGGGATTTCTATGAAAATAAGTGATATTTTAGGGGAAAAACAGGGATTTCTATGAAAATAAGCGATATTTCAGGGGAAAAACGGATTTCTATGAAAATAAGCGATATTTCAGGGGAAAAACAGGGATTTCTATGAAAATAAGCGATATTTCAGGGGAAAAACAGGGATTTCTATGAAAATAAGCGATATTTTAGGGGAAAAACAGGGATTTCCATGAAAATAAGCGATATTTAAGGGGAAAAACAGGGATTTCTATGAAAATAAGCGATATTTAAGGGGAAAAACAGGGATTTCCATGAAAATAAGCGATATTTAAGGGGGGAAAACAGGGATTTCTGTGAAAATAAGCGATATTTTAGGGGAAAAACAGGGATTTCCATGAAAATAAGCGATATTTAAGGGGGAAAACAGGGATTTCTAGGAAAATAAGTGATATTTAAGGGGAAAAACAGGGATTTCTATGAAAATAAGCGATATTTCAGGGGAAAAACAGGGATTTCCATGAAAATAAGCGATATTTTAGGGGAAAAACAGGGATTTCTATGAAAATAAGCGATGTTTAAGGGGGAAAACAGGGATTTCTATGAAAATAACTTATATTTCTTGGGAAAAACAGGGATTTCTGTGAAAATAAGCAATATTTCAGGTTAAAAACAGGGATTTCTATGAAAATAAGCGCTATTTTAGGGGAAAAACAGGGATTTCTATGAAAATAAGCGATATTTTAGAGGAAAAACAGGGATTTCCATGAAAATAAGCGATATTTTAGGGGAAAAACAGGGATTTCTATGAAAATAAGTGATATTTTAGGGGAAAAACAGGGATTTCTATGAGAATAAGCGATATTTAAGGGGAAAAACGGATTTCTATGAAAATAAGCGATATTTTAGGGGAAAAACAGGGATTTCTATGAAAATAAGCGATATTTTAGGGGAGAAACAGGGATTTCTATGAAAATAAGCGATATTTTAGGGGAAAAACAGGGATTTCTATGAAAATAAGCGATATTTTAGGGGAGAAACAGGGATTTCTATGAAAATAAGCGATATTTTAGGGGAAAAACAGGGATTTCTATGAAAATAAGCGATATTTTTGAGAAAAACAGTGTTTTCTATGAAAATAAGCGATATTTCAGGGGAAAAACAGGGATTTCTATGAAAATAAGTGATATTTTAGGGGAAAAACAGGGATTTACATGAAAATAAGCGATATTTAAGGTTAAAAACAGGGATTTCTATGAAAATAAGCGATATTTCAGGAGAAAAACAGTGTTTTCTATGAAAATAAGCGATATTTCAGGGGAAAAACAGGGATTTCTATGAAAATAAGTGATATTTTAGGGGAAAAACAGGGATTTCTATGAAAATAAGCGATATTTTAGGGGAAAAACAGGGATTTCTATGAAAATAAGCGATATTTCAGGGGAAAAACAGGGATTTCTATGAAAATAAGCGATATTTAAGGTTAAAAACAGGGATTTCCATGAAAATAAGCGTTATTTTAGGGGAAAAACAGGGATTTCTATGAAAATAAGCGATATTTCAGGGGAAAAACAGGGATTTCTATGAAAATAAGCGATATCTTAGGGGAAAAACAGGGATTTCTATGAAAATAAGCGATATTTTAGGGGAAAAACAGGGATTTCTATGAAAATAAGCGATATTTTAGGGGAAAAACAGGGATTTCTATGAAAATAAGCGATATTTAAGGTTAAAAACAGGGATTTCTATGAAAATAAGCGATATTTTAGGGGAGAAACAGGGATTTCTATGAAAATAAGCGATATTTAAGGGGAAAAACAGGGATTTCTATGAAAATAAGCGATATTTCAGGGGAGAAACAGGGATTTCTATGAAAATAAGCGATATTTCAGGGGAAAAACAGGGATTTCTATGAAAATAAGCGATATTTCAGGTTAAAAACAGGGATTTCTATGAAAATAAGCGATATTTTAGGGGAAAAACAGGGATTTCTATGAAAATAAGCGATATTTTAGGGGAAAAACAGGGATTTCTATGAAAATAAGTGATATTTTAGGGGAAAAACAGGGATTTCTATGAAAATAAGCGATAATTAAGGTTAAAAACAGGGATTTCTATGAAAATAAGCGATATTTTAGGGGAAAAACAGGGATTTCTATGAAAATAAGCGATATTTTAGGGGAAAAACAGGGATTTCTATGAAAATAACTTATATTTCTTGGGAAAAACAGGGATTTCTGTGAAAATAAGCGATATTTTAGGGGAAAAACAGGGATTTCCATGAAAATAAGCGTTATTTAAGGGGGAAAACAGGGATTTCCATGAAAATAAGCGATGCTTTAAGGGAAAAACAGGGATTTCTATGAAAATAAGCGATATTTCAGGGGAAAAACAGGGATTTCCATGAAAATAAGCGATATTTTAGGGGAGAAACAGGGATTTCTATGAAAATAAGCGATATTTAAGGGGAAAAACAGGGATTTCTATGAAAATAAGCGATATTTTAGGGGAAAAACAGGGATTTCTATGAAAATAAGCGATATTTAAGGGGAAAAACAGGGATTTCTATGAAAATAGGCGATATTTTTGAGAAAAACAGTGTTTTCTATGAAAATAAGCGATATTTCAGGGGAAAAACAGGGATTTCTATGAAAATAAGTGATATTTTAGGGGAAAAACAGGGATTTCCATGAAAATAAGCGATATTTTAGGGGAAAAACAGGGATTTCCATGAAAATAAGCGATATTTTAGGGGAAAAACAGGGATTTCCATGAAAATAAGCGATATTTAAGGGGAAAAACAGGGATTTCTATGAAAATAAGCGATATTTAAGGGGAAAAACAGGGATTTCCATGAAAATAAGCGATATTTAAGGGGGAAAACAGGGATTTCTGTGAAAATAAGCGATATTTTAGGGGAAAAACAGAGATTTCCATGAAAATAAGCGATATTTAAGGGGGAAAACAGGGATTTCTAGGAAAATAAGCGTTATTTAAGGTTAAAAACAGGGATTTCTATGAAAATAAGCGATATTTCAGGGGAAAAACAGGGATTTCCATGAAAATAAGCGATATTTTAGGGGAACAACAGGGATTTCCATGAAAATAAGCGATATTTCAGGGGAAAAACAGGGATTTCTATGAAAATAAGCGATGTTTAAGGGGGAAAACAGGGATTTCTATGAAAATAACTTATATTTCTTGGGAAAAACCGGGATTTCTGTGAAAATAAGCGATATTTTAGGGGAAAAACAGGGATTTCTATGAAAATAAGCGATATTTCAGGGGAAAAACAGGGATTTCTATGAAAATAAGCGATATTTCAGGGGAAAAACACAGATTTACATGAAAATAAGCGATATTTAAGGTTAAAAACAGGGATTTCTATGAAAATAAGCGATATTTTAGGGGAAAAACAGGGATTTCTATGAAAATAAGCGATATTTTAGGGGAAAAACAGGGATTTCTATGAAAATAAGCGATATTTTAGGGGAAAAACAGGGATTTCGATGAAAATAAGCGATATTTAAGGGGAAAAATAGGGATTTCCATGAAAATAAGCGATATTTCAGTTGAAAAACAGGGATTTGTATGAAAATAAGCAATATTTTAGTGGAAAAACAGGGATTTCTATGAAAATAAGCGATATTTCAGGTGAAAAACAGGAATTTCTATGAAAATAAGCGATATTTAAGGGGGAAAACAGGGATTTCCATGAAAATAAGCGATGCTTTAGGGGAAAAACAGGGATTTCTATGAAAATAAGCGATATTTAAGGAGAAAAACAGGGATTTCTATGAAAATAAGCGATATTTTAGGGGAAAAACAGGGATTTCTATGAAAATAAGCGATATTTCAGGAGAAAAACAGGGATTTCTATGAAAATAAGCGATATTTTAGGGGAAAAACAGGGATTTCTATGAAAATAGGTGATATTTCAGGTTAAAAACAGGGATTTCTATGAAAATATGCGATATCTTAGGGGAAAAACAGGGATTTCTATGAAAATAAGCGATATTTAAGGTTAAAAACAGGGATTTCCATGAAAATAAGCGATATTTTAGGGGAAAAACAGGGATTTCTAGAAAAATAAGCGATATTTCAGGAGAAAAACAGGGATTTCTTTGAAAATAAGCGATATTTTAAGGTAAAAAATAGGGATTTCTATGAAAATAAGTGATATTTTAGGGGAACAACAGGGATTTCGATGAAAATTAGCGATATTTAATGGGAAAAACAGGGATTTCTATGAAAATAAGCGATATTTAATGGGAAAAACAGGGATTCCTATGAAAATTAGCGATATTTTAGGGGAAAAACAGGGATTTCTATGAAAATAAGAGATATTGAAGTGGAAAAACAGGGATTTCATGGAAAATAAGTAATATTGAAGGGGAAAAACAGGGATTTCTATGAAAATAAGCCTTATTATAATTATTTATTATATATAATAATATATAATATATAATAACATATATAAATATATTATAAATATGTATAAATTACTTTATATAATATATATTATATAAATATATTATATATTATATAAATTATTATATATAATATTATTGTAATTATTTATAAATATAATATACATATGTAATAATAATTATATATAATAGTATATATTATATATAATAATATACATAGGTATTATATTTTATATAATGTATATATTATATGATTGGTCATTGGCAGCGCCGTCCCGCCCTCGCCTGTAAGTGATTGGTCACCGGCCGCGCCGTCCCGCCCTCGTCCGCCTGTGATTGGTCACCGGCCGCGCCGTCCCGCCCTCGTCAGCCTGTGATTGGTTATTGGCAGCGCCGTCCCGCCCTCGTTAGCCTGTGATTGGTCACCGACAGCGCCGTTCCGCCCTCGTCCGCCTGTGATTGGTCATCAGCAGCGCCGTCCCGCCCTCGCCCGCCTGTGATTGGTCAGTGGCAGCGCCGTCCCGCCCTCGCCATCCTCTCATTGGTCATCGGCAGCGCTGTCCCGCCCTCGTCAGCCTGTGATTGGTCATCGGCAGCGTTTTCCCGCCCTCGCCACCCTCTCATTGGTCATCGGCAGCGCTGTCCCGCCCTCTTCAGCCAGTGATTGGTCGTCGGCAGCGTTTTCCCGCCCTCGCCAGCCGGTGATTGGTCATCGGCAGCGGCGTCCCGCCCTCTTCAGCCAGTGATTGGTCATCGGCAGCGCTGTCCCGCCCTCGTCAGCCTGTGATTGGTCACCGGCAGCGCCGTACCGCCCTCGTCAACCTCTCATTGGTCACCGGCAGCATTATCCCGCCCTCGCCCGCCTGTGATTGGTCATCGGCAGCGCCGTCCCGCCCTCGCCTGCCTGTGATTGGTTATAGGCAGCGCCGTTCCGCCCTCGTCAGCCTGTGATTGGTCATTGGCAGTGCCGTTCCGCCCTCATGTGTGTCTCACTGCTAATCGACAGCGCCGTCCCGCCCTCATCAGCCTCTCATTGGTCATCGGCAGCTCCGTCCCGCCTCCGCCAGCATCTCATTGGTCAGCAGCAGCCTTTTCCCCGCCTTTTCCCCGCCTTTTTCTTTGCTTTCTCTCTCCTTTCTTCCCCCTCATCCTGTTACAGAAGAGACTGAAGGAATGATGGACAAGCTGGTGCAGGATGGCAGCAGCAGGGTGGAGGCACAGGTGGGTGCGATGAAGCCGGGGGTGGGACTGGGTGGAGCCAGAGCCCAGCCTGAGCTCATTTAAGGGCTGGGAATCGCAGGGCTCAGATGTGTGCCTGGGCTTCTGGTGTCAGTGAGGTTGGCTGAGCAGTGAGGTTTGGGGGAACCGAGTTGTTGGCCTTGAGATTGATGCCCAGCTCCTTGCTCGTCGCATTCTGTTCAGCTCGAGGTTCCGGACACAGGTTGCTCTTCTAAGCAGTGGGAGGACTGTGAGAAAGACTTTGTTGGATGCAGCAGGAAAGCACAGCCGCTGGTGGATGCCAGTGTCCGCTCCTGAGGCTCTGCGCCAAGGTACGTGGATCCCTGCCGTCTCCTGTTTCACACGCTCGCTGAGGTCCTTTGGGGCTTGGTGTCGGTTGTCCCTCGTGCTCACGTTGCTTTCACCGGGTGTTCTTCCTTTCCCCATGCTCAGTTCTGCCCAGTGCTGATGGGTTGTCAGTGCCACCTGCTGCTCTTAAGAAAAGGTAGGTTTGATTTCTTTTGGTTTCCAGAGCATTTGCTACACTTTCATTCTGTCTCTCTTCTTTTTTTTTTCTTTTTGCTCTGAATAAATGGCAGGTTCAATTCATTTTGGCTTCTGTAGTATTTGCTTCACTTGTGTTCTGTTTCTCTTCTCTTTTTTCCATGTTGCCTGGCGGTGCCTCGCTGGAGTTCCCATGACCCCCGGGCACACTTGTGACCAAGTGAGGTGCCAAAAGAAGAGGTGTCTCCTAAACAGGCTTCTGCTGAGTGCTGTCCTGGTCTTGGGGTTTGTACAATGCCCACCTTTCTTCTCTAACCCACTTTGTTGAGGACCACGTGTGAGGCTTTCTTCTTTCTTTCTAGGATTGGTGACTGTGGGAATCAGGTGTTGTTTCTGCATTGGATTTGTGTGCTGTTATTTTTACTTTATGATCTCCGCTATCATAGTTCTTTTTGGGAGTCTTTCTGCTTAATTTGGTGAAGATCTTTGATAAGTTTACATCACTTATCTTATAGATGAACCTTCCCTGGGACGCACGCTCTGTATGTTGGTGTATAGATGTATATTTTGTCATACACACTGCAAGAATATCCTGCACGAGCACAAACCAGAGAACAGCCATGGCAGCCCGAGGAAGCGCCTGACATTGGGAAGGCCTGCCATCATCCCCAGTGCTCTTTGTTTAACGATGATGACTTCAAAGAAAATCACCATATCAGTAGGAGGAGAGCACCAGACATCTTGGAAACAACAGGATGACGACTGACTGGCAGCAGATAACAAATAAATGAACTAGTAAATAGCAAATGTCAACCTTTTGATAAGATTGTGAGCCTGGAGTACCCAGCCAGTGGGGAAACAGGGGAGGGGGGAGGCAAGGGGGAGCAAACAGGGTCTAAAGGCTGTCATGTTGTGTCCATAGGCGCTCCCGCTTGTGGGACGCCGCCATTGCAATCGCGAATAAATTCTGCTGTTATCAGAGATACCATCCTGACAAAATTACTTGACTTTTTCCTACAACTTGGGGGCTCGTCCGGGATTATGATCGCCTCTTTAGGAGTTTGCCTACCGCCCTGCACAGGATAGGTGCACCCCGCTGATGGCAGCGGTCCTGTCTGGGTGCTGAGGTGACTCCTTGGGATGGCCAATAAAAAACCAAGACTGTTCCATAAGGACGGGCTCTGTGAAAGCCAAGGGGCAGGCAGGCACGGGTGTTGGCCATGGTGACCCGGTAACTTCGTGCACGGACCAAGGTAAGGGCATTGAACTCTTTCTATGGGGGTCGGTTGAGACTCTTGAGTGTGTGTGACTGAGACGCGCCGTCAGTGCGAAGCGAGTGCTGAGTGCCGCCCTGCGGTTCCGCTGTGCCGCGAGGGGCAACGGCCAGGGACGGACGGAGCGGCTGTGTTGGTGAAAGGAAGAGCCTCGGGAGGAGCTGTTGGTGTGCGGTACCCTGTGCGCTTGAAGTGCCAGCAGTACACCCCTATTAATCCGAGATAGGAGTATAGTACTGCTGAGGGATTGGGCCCCAAATCCGAGCATCAGAGTGTGGTAACCTGTGAGCTGGGGAGTTCACGGCAGCATCCTGGAGGGATGGGGAATAGGAGTTGTGAGAGCAGGGGAAAAAGTCCCCGGAATGGTGCCTAGAGAGAGCCAGCCCCTTGGGAGAAGTGCTTCAGAACTGGGAAAGGAACAGGGAAAAGATGTTTCAATACTGTATACAGCAGAGAGCACTGCAGGGAAAATCATTATTGTGACCAAAATAGGAGTCTGGCAAAAATTGGGCCTATCAGACTTTGTATTTATATGTCAACAGTAAGACTCCTTTTCTGAAACAGAATTGGCTGAGGTCGCTTCATGAGTGCAAGAATTAAAGAAATGTTCCTCGCGAGGAGCCCAAGTTGAAAGGAAATGGGAAAGAGAAGCAGAAAGATCATAAATGGGATCCCTTAGACAACTCCCCCGTTTGCCATTCTGTTTGGCTCGAGGTTCCGGACGCGGGTTGCTGTTTACTCTTTCCTCCCCAACCTTGTGACCATGTGAGGTGCCAAAAGAAGAGGTGTCTCCTAAACAGGCTTCTGCTGAGTGCTGTCCTGGTCTTGGGGTTTGTACAATGCCCACCTTTCTTCTCTAACCCACTTTGTTGAGGACCGCGTGTGAGGCTTTCTTCTTTCCTGGTAGGCTTGGCGACTCCTCCACCAGACGTAGCAGGCATTTTGGGACGTCCAAGGTTCCGCAGTGAGCGTCTCCTGTTCCTGGTCAAGGTGTGGGCGTTCCAGGACATAAAGGTATCTTCATGCTTTCCCCAAGTGCCAAGTACCCCGCCAGATGCTGTTTGCCTTTTGGCACCCCCTCAGTTGCTGTAATGTCTGCGCCTTGATTCTTGGAGTGGGGTAAGTGACACCTTTGAAATCAAGCGATATTTTAGGTTAAAAACAGGGATTTCTTGGAAAATAAGTGATATTTCAGGGGAAAAACAGGGATTTCATGGAAAATAAGTGATATTGAAGGGGAAAAACTGGGATTTCTATGAAAGTAAGCGATATTTCAGGGGAAAAACAGGGATTTCTATGAAAATATGCGATATTTTAGGGGAAAAACAGGAGTTTCTATGAAAATAAGTGATATTGCAGGGGAAAAACAGGGATTTTTATGAAAATAAGCGATATTTTAGGGGAAAAACAGGGATTTCTATGAAAATAAGCGATATTTCAGGAGAAAAACAGGGATTTCTATGAAAATAAGCGATATTTTAGGGGAAAAACAGGGATTTCTATGAAAATAAGCGATATTTCAGGGGAAAAACAGGGATTTCTTTGAAAATAAGCGATATTTTAGGTTAAAAACAGGGATTTCTATGAAAATAAGCGATATTTTAGGGGAAAAACAGGGATTTCCATGAAAATAAGCGATAGTTCAGGTAAAAAACAGGGATTTCCATGAAAATAAGCGATATTTAAGTGGAAAAACAGGGATTTCCATGAAAATAAGCGATATTTCAGGGGAAAAACAGGGATTTCTATGAAAATAAGCGATATTTCAGGGGAAAAACAGGGATTTCTATGAAAATAAGTGATATTTTGGGGGAAAAACAGGTATTTCTATGAAAATAAGCGATATTTCAGGGAAAAACATGGATTTCTATGAAAATAAGCGATATTTAAGGTTAAAAACAGGGATTTCTATGTAAATAAGCGATATTTAAGGATAAAAACAGGGGTTTCCATGAAAATAAGCGATATTTAAGGGGGAAAAACAGGGATTTCCATGAAAATAAGCGATATTTAAGGTTAAAAACAGGGATTTCTATGAAAATAACTTATATTTCTTGGGAAAAACCGGGATTTCTGTGAAAATAAGCGATATTTTAGGGAAAATCAGGGATTTCTGTGAAAATAAGCGGTATTTCAGGGGAAAAACAGGGATTTCTGTGAAAATAAGCGATATTTCAGGGGAAAAACAGGGATTTCTATGGAAATAAGCGATATTTTAGGGGAAAAAACAGGGATTTCTATGGAAATAAGCGATATTTCAGGGGAAAAACAGGGATTTCTATGAAAATAAGCGATATTTTAGGGGAAAAAACAGGGATTTCTATGAAAATAAGCGATATTTCAGGGGAAAAACAGGGATTTCTATGAAAATAAGCGATATTTTATAGGAAAAACAGGGATTTCTATGAAAATAAGCGATATTTAAGGGGAAAAACAGGGATTTCTATGAAAATAAGCGATATTTCAGGGGAAAAACAGGGATTTCTATGAAAATAAGCGATATTTCAGGGTTAAAACAGGGATTTCCATGAAAATAAGCGATATTTCAGGGGAAAAACAGGGATTTCCATGAAAATAAGCGACATTTTAGGGGAAAAACAGGGATTTCTGTGAAAATAAGCGATATTTCAGGGGAAAAAACAGGGATTTCTGTGAAAATAAGCGATATTTTAGGGGAAAAACAGGGATTTCTATGGAAATAAGCGATATTTGAGGGGAAAAACAGGGATTTCTATGAAAATAAGCGATATTTTAGGGGAAAAACAGGGATTTCTATGAAAATAAGCGATATTTTATAGGAAAAACAGGGATTTCTATGAAAATAAGCGATATTTCAGGGGAAAAACAGGGATTTCCATGAAAATAAGCGATATTTCAGGGGAAAAACAGGGATTTCTAGGAAAATAAACGATATTTCAGGGGCAAAACGGATTTCTATGAAAATAAGCGATATTTCAGGGGAAAAACAGGGATTTCTATGAAAATAAGCGATATTTCAGGGGAAAAACAGGGATTTCTAGGAAAATAAACGATATTTCAGGGGCAAAACAGGGATTTCTATGAAAATAAGCGATATTTCAGGGGAAAAACAGGGATTTCGATGAAAATAAGCGATATTTAAGGTTAAAAACAGGGATTTCGATGAAAATAAGCGATATTTCAGGTTAAAAACAGGGATTTCTATGAAAATAAGCGATATTTCAGGGGAAAAACAGGGATTTCTATGAAAATAAGCGATATTTCAGGGGAAAAACAGGGATTTCCATGAAAATAAGCGATATTTTAAGGGAAAAACAGGGATTTCGATGAAAATAAGCGATATTTAAGGGGAAAAACAGTGTTTCAATGAAAACAAGCGATATTTAAGGATAAAAACAGGGATTTCTATGAAAATAAGCGATATTTTAGGGGAAAAACAGGGATTTCTAAGAAAATAAGCAATGTTTTACGGGAAAAAACAGGGATTTACACGAATATAAGCGATATTTTAGGGGAAAAACAGGGATTTCTATGAAAATAAGCGATATTTTAGGGGAAAAACAGGGATTTCCATGAAAATGAGCGATATTTTAGGGGAAAAACAAGGATTTCTAAGAAAATAAGCAATGTTTTAGGGGAAAAAACAGGGATTTACACGAATATAAGCGATATTTTAGGGTAAAAACAGGGATTTCTATGAAAATAAGCGATATTTTAGGGGAAAAACAGGGATTTCCATGAAAATGAGCGATATTTCAGGGGAAAAACAAGGATTTCTAAGAAAATAAGCAATGTTTTAGGGGAAAAACAGGGATTTACACGAATATAAGCGATATTTTAGGGGAAAAAACAGGGATTTCTATGAAAATAAGCGATATTTCAGGAGAAAAACAGGGATTTCTATGAAAATAAGCGATATTTTAGGGGAAAAACAGGGATTTCCATGAAAATAAGCGATATTTTAGGGGAAAAACAGGGATTTCTATGAAAATAAGCGATATTTAAGGTTAAAAACAGGGATTTCCATGAAAATAAGCGATATTTTAGGGGAAAAACAGGGATTTCTATGAAAATAAGCGATATTTTAGGGGAAAAAACAGGGATTTCGATGAAAATAAGCGATATTTTAGGGGAAAAACAGGGATTTCCATGAAAATAAGCGATATTTTAGGGGAAAAACAGGGATTTCCATGAAAATAAGCGATATTTTAGGGGAAAAAACAGGGATTTCTATGAAAATAAGCGATATTTAAGGTTAAAAACAGGGATTTCCATGAAAATAAGCGATATTTTAGGGGAAAAATAAGGATTTCCATGAAAATAAGCGATATTTAATGTTAAAAACAGGGATTTCTAGATAAATAAGCGATATTTTAGGATAAAAACAGGGATTTCTATGAAAATAAGCGATATTTTAAGGGAAAAACAGGAATTTCGATGAAAATAAGCGACATTTAAGGGGAAAAATAGGGATTTCCATTAAAATAAGCGATATTTTAGGGGAAAAACAGGGATTTCTATGAAAATAAGCGATATTTAAGGTTAAAAACAGGGATTTCTATGAAAATAAGCAATATTTCATGTTTAAAACAGGGATTTCTATGAAAATAAGGGATATTTTAGGGGAAAAACAGGGATTTCTATGAAAATAAGCGATATTTTAGGGGAAAAACAAGGATTTCCATGAAAATAAGCGATGCTTTAGGGGAAAAACAGGGATTTCTATGAAAATAAGCGATATTTCAGGGGAAAAAGAGGGATTTCTATGTAAATAAGCAATATTTTAGGGGAAAAACAGGGATTTCTATGAAAATAAGCGATATTTTAGAGGAAAAACAGGGATTTCTAGAAAAATAAGCGATATTTAAGGATAAAAACAGGGATTTCTTTGAAAATAAGCGATATTTCAGGGGAAAAACAGGGATTTCTATGAAAATAAGTGATATTTTAGGGGAACAACAGGGATTTATATGAAAACAAGTAATATTTCAGGGGAAAAACAGGGATTTATATGAAAATAATCGATATTTCAGGGGAAAAACAGGGATTTCTATGAAAATAATCGATATTTGAGGTTAAAAACAGGGATTTCTATGAAAATAAGCGATATTTCAGGGGAAGAACAGGGATTTCTATGAAAATAAGCGATATTTTAGGGTTAAAAACAGGGATTTCTATGAAAATAAGCGATATTTTAGGGGAAAAAGAGGGATTTCTATGAAAATAAGCAATATTTTAGGGGAAAAACAGGGATTTCTATGAAAATAAGCGATATTTTAGAGGAAAAACAGGGATTTCTAGAAAAATAAGCGATATTTCAGGATAAAAACAGGGATTTCTTTGAAAATAAGCGATATTTCAGGGGAAAAATAGGGATTTCTATGAAAATAAGTGATATTTTAGGGGAACAACAGGGATTTATATGAAAACAAGTAATATTTCAGGGGAAAAACAGGGATTTCTATGAAAATAAGCGATATTTTAGGGGAAAAACAGGGATTTCTATGAAAATAAGCGATATTTTATAGGAAAAACAGGGATTTCTATGAAAATAAGCGATATTTCAGGGGAAAAACAGGGATTTCCATGAAAATAAGCGATATTTCAGGGGAAAAACAGGGATTTCTAGGAAAATAAACGATATTTCAGGGGCAAAACGGATTTCTATGAAAATAAGCGATATTTAAGGGGAAAAACAGGGATTTCGATGAAAATAAGCGATATTTAAGGTTAAAAACAGGGATTTCGATGAAAATAAGCGATATTTCAGGTTAAAAACAGGGATTTCTATGAAAATAAGCGATATTTAAGGTTAAAAACAGGGATTTCTATGAAAATAAGCGATATTTTAGGGTTAAAAACAGGGATTTCTATGAAAATAAGCGATATTTTAGGGGAAAAAGAGGGATTTCTATGAAAATAAGCGATATTTTAGGGTTAAAAACAGGGATTTCTATGAAAATAAGCGATATTTTAGGGGAAAAAGAGGGATTTCTATGAAAATAAGCAATATTTTAGGGGAAAAACAGGGATTTCTATGAAAATAAGCGATATTTTAGAGGAAAAACAGGGATTTCTAGAAAAATAAGCGATATTTCAGGATAAAAACAGGGATTTCTTTGAAAATAAGCGATATTTCAGGGGAAAAATAGGGATTTCTATGAAAATAAGTGATATTTTAGGGGAACAACAGGGATTTATATGAAAACAAGTAATATTTCAGGGGAAAAACAGGGATTTCCATGAAAATAAGCGATATTTAAGGGGAAAAACAGGGATTTCGATGAAAATAAGCGATATTTGAGGGGAAAAACAGGGATTTCGATGAAAATAAGCGATATTTAAGGTTAAAAACAGGGATTTCTATGAAAATAAGTGATATTTTAGGGGAAAAACAGGGATTTCTATGAAAATAAGCGATATTTAAGGTTAAAAACAGGTATTTACATGAAAATAAGCGATATTTAAGGTTAAAAACAGGGATTTCTATGGAAATAAGCGATGTTTAAGGGGAAAAAACAGGGATTTCTATGAAAATAAGCGATATTTTAGGGGGAAAACAGGGATTTCCATGAAAATAAGCGATATTTAAGGTTAAAAACAGGGATTTCTATGAAAATAAGCGATATTTTAGGGGAAAAACAGGGTTTTCTGTGAAAATAAGCGATATTTCAGGGGAAAAACAGGGATTTCTATGAAAATAAGTGATATTTTAGGGGAAAAACAGGGATTTCTATGAAAATAAGCGATATTTAATGTTAAAAACACGGATTTCCATGAAAATAAGCGATATTTAAGGGGAAAAACAGGGATTTCTATGAAAATAAGCGATATTTCAGGGGAAAAACAGGGATTTCTATGAAAATAAGCGATATTTAAGGTTAAAAACAGGGATTTCCATAAAAATAAGCGATATTTTAGGGGAAAAACAGGGATTTCTATGAAAGTAAGCGATATTTTAGGGGAAAAACAGGGATTTACATGAAAATAAGCGATATTTAAGGTTAAAAACAGGGATTTCTATGAAAATAAGCAATATTTTAGGGGAAAAACAGGGATTTCTATGAAAATAAGCGATATTTCAGGGGAAAAACAGGGATTTCTATGAAAATAAGCGATATTTGAGGTTAAAAACAGGGATTTCTATGAAAATAAGCGATATTTTAGGGGAAAAACAGGGATTTACATGAAAATAAGCGATATTTAAGGTTAAAAACAGGGATTTCTATGAAAATAAGCAATATTTTAGGGGAAAAACAGGGATTTCTATGAAAATAAGCGATATTTCAGGGGAAAAACAGGGATTTCTATGAAAATAAGCGATATTTGAGGTTAAAAACAGGGATTTCTATGAAAATAAGCGATATTTTAGGGGAAAAACAGGGATTTCCATGAAAATAAGCGATATTTAAGGTTAAAAACAGGGATTTCTATGAAAATAAGCGATATTTAATGTTAAAAACAGGAATTTCAATGAAAATAAGCGATGTTTTAGGGGAAAAACAGGGATTTCTTTGAAAATAAGCAATATTTAATGTTAAAAACAGGGATTTCTATGAAAATAAGCGATATTTCAGGGGAAAAACAGGGATTTCTATGAAAATAAGCGATGTTTTAGGGGAAAAACAGGGATTTCTATGAAAATAAGCGATATGTAAGGTCAGTAAACAGGGATTTCTATGAAAATAAGCGATATTTTAGGGGAAAAACAGGGATTTCCATGATAATAAGCGATATTTTAGGGGAAAAACAGGGATTTTTATGAAAATCAGCGATATTTTAGGGGAAAAACAGGGATTTCTATGAAAGTAAGCGATATTTAAGGTTAAAAACAGGGATTTCAATGAAAATAAGCGATATTTTAGGGGAAAAACAGGGATTTCTATGAAAGTAAGCGATATTTCAGGATAAAAACAGGGATTTCCATAAAAATAAGCGATATTTCAGGGGAAAAACAGGGATTTCTATGAAAATAACCGATATTTCTGGGGAAAAACAGGGATTTCCATGAAAATAAGCGATATTTAAGGGGAAAAACAGGGATTTCTGTGAAAATAAGCGATATTTTAGGGGAAAAACAGGGATTTCTATGAAAATAAGCGATATTTCAGGATAAAAACAGGGATTTCCATGAAAATAAGCGATATTTGAGGGGAAAAACAGGGATTTCGATGAAAATAAGCGATATTTAAGGTTAAAAACAGGGATTTCTATGAAAATAAGTGATATTTTAGGGGAAAAACAGGGATTTCTATGAAAATAAGCGATATTTAAGGTTAAAAACAGGGATTTCTATGAAAATAAGCGATATTTAAGGTTAAAAACAGGGATTTCTATGGAAATAAGCGATGTTTAAGGGGAAAAACAGGGATTTCTATGAAAATAAGCGATATTTTAGGGGGAAAACAGGGATTTCCATGAAAATAAGCGATATTTAAGGTTAAAAACAGGGATTTCTATGAAAATAAGCGATATTTTAGGGGAAAAACAGGGATTTCTGTGAAAATAAGCGATATTTAAGGTAAAAAACAGGGATTTCTATGAAAATAAGTGATATTTTAGGGGAAAAACAGGGATTTCTATGAAAATAAGCGATATTTAAGGTTAAAAACACGGATTTCCATGAAAATAAGCGATATTTAAGGGGAAAAACAGGGATTTCTATGAAAATAAGCGATATTTCAGGGGAAAAACAGGGATTTCTATGAAAATAAGCGATATTTAAGGTTATAAACAGGGATTTCCATGAAAATAAGCGATATTTTAGGGGAAAAACAGGGATTTCCATGAAAATAAGCGATATTTTAGGGGAAAAACAGGGATTTCTATGAAAATAAGCAATATTTTAGGGGAAAAACAGGGATTTCTATGAAAATAAGCGATATTTAAGGGGAAAAACAGGGATTTCTATGAAAATAAGCGATATTTTAGGGGAAAAACAGGGATTTCAATGAAAATAAGCGATATTTCAGGGGAAAAATAGGGATTTCTATGAAAATAAGCGATATTTAAGGGGGAAAACAGGGATTTCTATGAAAATAAGTGATATTTCAGGGGAAAAACAGGGATTTCTATGAAAATAAGCGATATTTAAGGTTAAAAACAGGGATTTCTATGAAAATAAGCGATATTTAAGGTTAAAAACAGGGATTTCTATGAAAATAAGAGAAATTTTAGGGGAAAAACAGGGATTTCTATGAAAATAAGCGATATTTAAGGGGAAAAACAGGGGTTTCTATGAAAATAAGCGATATTTTAGGGGAAAAACAGGGATTTACATGAAAATAAGCGATATTTAAGGTTAAAAACAGGGATTTCTATGAAAATAAGCGATATTTCAGAGGAAAAACAGGGTTTTTTATGAAAATAAGCGATATTTTAGGGGAAAAACAGGGATTTCTATGAGAATAAGCGATATTTTAGGGGAAAAACAGGGATTTCCATGAAAATAAGCGATATTTAAGGTTAAAAACAGGGATTTCTATGAAAATAAGCGATATTTTAGGGGAAAAACAGGGATTCCTATGAAAATAAGCGATATTTAAGGTTAAAAACAGGGATTTCTATGAAAATAAGCAATATTATAGGTATTTATTATATATAATAATATATAATATATAATAATGTATATAAATATATTATAAATATGTGTAAATTATTATATATAATATATATTATATAAATATATTATATATTATATAATTATATAATATATAATATATAAATATATATTATATAAATTATTATATATAATATTATTATAATTATTTATAAATATAATATACATAAGTAATAATAATTGTATATAATAATATATATTATATATAATAATATACATAGGTATTATATTTTATATAATGTATATATTATATGATTGGTCATTGGCAGCGCCGTCCCGCCCTCGTCAGCCTGTGATTGGTTATTGGCAGCGCCGTCCCGCCCTCGTTAGCCTGTGATTGGTCACCGACAGCGCCGTCCCGCCCTCGTCCGCCTGTGATTGATCATCAGCAGCGCCGTCCCGCCCTCGTCTGCCTGTGATTGGTCAGTGGCAGCGCCGTCCCGCCCTCGCCATCCTCTCATTGGTCATCGGCAGCGCTGTCCCGCCCTCGTCAGCCTGTGATTGGTCATCGGCAGCGTTTTCCCGCCCTCGCCATCCTCTCATTGGTCATCGGCAGCGCTGTCCCGCCCTCGTCAGCCTCTCATTGGTCGTCGGCAGCGTTTTCCCGCCCTCGCCAGCCGGTGATTGGTTATCGGCAGCGCCGTCCCGCCCTCGTCCGCCTGTGATTGGTCATCAGCAGCGCCGTCCCGCCCTCGTCAGCCTGTGATTGGTCAGTGGCAGCGCCGTCCCGCCCTCGCCATCCTCTCATTGGTCATCGGCAGCGCTGTCCCGCCCTCGTCAGCCTGTGATTGGTCATCGGCAGCGTTTTCCCGCCCTCGCCATCCTCTCATTGGTCATCGGCAGCGCTGTCCCGCCCTCGTCAGCCTCTCATTGGTCGTCGGCAGCGTTTTCCCGCCCTCGCCAGCCGGTGATTGGTCATCGGCAGCGCTGTCCCGCCCTCGTCAGCCTGTGATTGGTCACCGGCAGCGCCGTACCGCCCTCGTCAACTTCTCATTGGTCACCGGCAGCATTATCCCGCCCTCGCCCGCCTGTGATTGGTCATCGGCAGCGCCGTCCCGCCCTTGCCTGCCTGTGATTGGTTATAGGCAGCGCCGTCCCGCCCTCGTCAGCCTGTGATTGGTCATTGGCAGTGCCGTCCCGCCCTCATGTGTGTCTCACTGCTAATCGACAGCGCCGTCCCGCCCTCATCAGCCTCTCATTGGTCATTGGCAGCGCCGTCCCGCCCCTGCAGCGTCTCATTGGTCATCGGCAGGGCGGTCCCGCCCCTTTCTGCCTCTCATTCGTCACCGGCAGCGCTGTCCCGCCCTCGCCAGTCTTTCATTGGTCATCGGCAGCTCCGTCCCGCCTCCGCCAGCATCTCATTGGTCAGCAGCAGCCTTTTCCCCGCCTTTTTCTTTGCTCTCTCTCTCCTTTCTTCCCCCTCATCCTGTGTCAGAAGAGACTGAAGGAATGATGGACAAGCTGGTGCAGGATGGCAGCAGCAGGGTGGAGGCACAGGTGGGTGCGATGAAGCCGGGGGTGGGACTGGGTGGAGCCAGAGCCCAGCCTGAGCTCATTTAAGGGCTGGGAATCGCAGGGCTCAGATGTGTGCCTGGGCTCTTTCCGGTTAATTAATAAATTGAAATAAAGCAAATAATTGTAATTAATATGCTTATTAATATTAATGTTAATAGATAACCAAATTTAATATTAAAATATATTGCCTTTTTAAAATTGTCTTTTTTCGTAGATTTTTTTTTTATTTTTTTATTTTTTTTTATTTCTGATAAACTATTTCTTAATTACCACTTACTTTTGTTTTTTTTTTTCCTTTTTTATTTTTTTTGTTTATGCTCCTTTTTTTTTTTACTTTTATTCTTTTTTTTATTGTTTTGTTTTTTTTTAACATTTTTTTTATTTTTTTGCTTTTCTACTTTCCCATTTAATTTTTAATATTACTCCAGTTTAAATTCATAAATATTTTATTGGTTAATTGTTTTATTTTTTATTTGTAATAAAAATTCTTTATTTCTACAGAGCTTTTTATTTTAGATTTTATTCTTTAATTCCGATTTTTTTTTTCATTTTATTTATTTATTTATTATTTAATTTCATTCAATTTTATGGCAGCATACTTTTTATTTTATCTTATTTAATTTTCGTTTTTATTTTTTTATTCAATTTTAAGTTCTTTTTTCTTTGTGTGATTTTATTTAATCTTTGTCATTACTTCTATTTATTTTAAATTATTTTATCTTTTGTTTCAAATAATATATACGCATAATATATATATACAATATTAGTTAATACCTATTATATGTGTAAATCTCGCTCTCTACTGCCACCGTGTGGCGAAAAATCGGTACTGCAACCTTTTTTTTTTTTTTTTTTTTTTTTTGCGGTGTGCTTGCCGGTAATGCGCATGCGCCAAAATGGCGGCGATGTTCGCGCATGCGCAGTAGCGGTTCCGAGGCCGCGCATGCGCAGTGCGCGAGGACACAACTGCGCATGCGGAGCAGAAACAGGCGCCTATATAAAGAGCGTGGCAGCGGCCGCGGTTGCACATAGATCACTGTTATGCGCGGGTGCTCGGAGCCGCCGGGAAGGAGCTCGCAGCCGCCGCGAAGCCGCTCGGAGCCGCCGCGAAGCCGCTCGGAGCCGCCGGGAAGCTCTTCCGAGCAGCCGCGGAGCCCTTCGGAGCCGCCCCGAAGGTCTTCGAAGCCGCCGCGAAGCCCCTCGAAGCCGCAGCAAAGCCCCTCGGAGCCGCCGGGAAGCCGCCGCGAAGCCCTTCGGAGCCGCCACGAAGCCGCCGCGAACCCTTCGGAGCCGCCACCAAGCCGCTCGGAGCCGCCGCGAAGATGCTCGGAGTTTCGGGAAGCCCTTCGGAGCCGCCGCGAAGCCCCTCGGAGCCGCCACGAAGCCGTTCGGAGCAGCCAGGAAGCCGCTCGGAGTTTCGGGAAGCCCTTCGGAGCCGCCGGGAAGGAGCTCGGACCCGCCGCGAAGCTGCTCGGAGCCGCCACGAAGCCGCTCGGAGTTTCGGGAAGGCGCTCGGAGCCGCCGGGAAGCTTCTCGAAGCCGCCGCGAAGCCCCTCGGAGCCGCCGTGAGGGAGCTTCGAACAGCCGAGGTATGGGGCTTTTTTGGGGCACTTGTGGGGCTCCTTTTTGGTCTCTTTTGGGGTTCTTTGGAACTTCTTTCAGGCTCTTTTGCGGCTCTTTCGGGGCTCCTTTGGGGCACTTGTGGGGCTCTTCTGGTGCTCTTATTTGTGGCTTGCAGGACAGTGATGTGTGCCTGGCAGGGCACTTTTTGGCTCCGTTTTGGGCTCCGTTTTGGGCTCCGTTTTGGGCTCCGTTTTGGGCTCCGTTTTGGCTCCTTTGGGGCTCCTTTGGGGCACTTGTGGGGGTCCTTTGGGGCTCTAATATGTGGCTTGCAGGGCACTTTTGGGTCTCTTGTGGGGCTGTTTTGTGCTACTTATGGGGCACTTATTGGGCTCTTTCGGGGCTCTTTTTGGTCTCCTTTTTGGGCTCCTTTTTGGGCTCCTTTTTGGGCTCCTTTTTGGGCTCCTTTTTGGGCTCCTTTTTGGGCTCCTTTTTGGGCTGCTTTCTGGCTGCTTTCTGGCTGCTTTCTGGCTGCTTTCTGGCTGCTTTCTGGCTGCTTTCTGGCTGCTTTCTGGCTGCTTTCTGGCTGCTTTCTGGCTCCTTTCTGGCTCCTTTCTGGCTCCTTTCTGGCTCCTTTCTGGCTGCTTTGGTGCCTTTGTGGGGATCTTCTGGTGCTCTTTTATGTGGCTTGCAGAGCAGTGATGTGTGGCATGCGGGGCTCCTTTGGGGCTCCTTTGGGGCTCCTTTGGGGCTCCTTTGGGGCTCCTTTGGGGCTCCTTTGGGGCTCCTTTGGGGCTCCTTTGGCTCTCTAATATGTGGCTTGCGGGGCAGGGATGTGTGACTTGCAGGGTACTTTTGGGGCTTTTTTGGGGCTCCTTTTGGGTCTCTTGAGGGTCTCTTTTGTGACTCTTGGGTCTCTTTTTTGGTCTGGGGTCTCTTGGGTCTCTTTTTAGTCTCTTTTGGGGTCTCTTGGGGTCTCTAGGGTCTCTTTTGGGGCACTTGTAGGGCTTTTCTGGTGCTCTAATATGTGGCTTGCAGGGCAGTGCTGCGTGGCTTGCAGGGCTCTTTTAGGGCTGTTTTAGGGCTCTTTTGGGGCACTTATGGGGATGTTTTGGGGCACTTACGGGGCTTTTCTGGGGCACTAATATGTGGCTTGCACGGCTCTTTAGCGGCTCCTTTTTGCGGCTCATTTTAGGGTTCCTTTTAGGGCTCCTTTGGGGCACTTGTGGAGCTCTTCTTGTGCTCTAATATGTGGCTTGCAGGGCAATGATGCGTGGCTTGCAGGGCTCCTTTGGGGTTCTTTAGGGTCTCTTTTGGGGCTCCTTTGGTTCTCCCATATGTGGTTTGCAGGGCTCCTTTGGGGCTCTTTTGGGGCTCGTTTTGGTCTCCTGTGCGGCTCCTTTCTGGCTCTCTTTTGGGGCTCTTTTGTGCCACTTATGCGGCTTTTTTGGGGCACTTCTGGGGCTCTTCTGGTGCTCTCATATGTGGCTTGCAGGCCAGTGACGTGTGGCTTGTAGGGCTCGTTTTGGGGTCTCTTTTGGGGTCTCTTTTGGGGTCTCTTTTGGGGTCTCTTTTGGGGTCTCTTTTGGGGTCTCTTTTGGGGTCTCTTTTGGGGCATTTGTGGGGCTTTTATGGGGCCATTGTGGGGCTCTTCTGGTGCTCTAATGTGTGGCTTGCAGGGCAGTGATGTGTGGCTTGCAGGGCACTTCTGGGGCTCCTTTGGGGCTCCTTTGGGGCACTTCTGGGGCTCCTTTGGTGCTCTAATATGTGGCTTGCAGGGCAGTGATGTGTGGCTTGTAGGGCTCCTTTGGCTGCCTTTTGGGGCACTTGTGGGGCTTTTTTGGGGCTCCTTTGGTGCTCTAATATGTGGCTTGCAGGGCACTTTCGGGGCTCCTCTGGGGCTCCTTTGGGGCTCTTTTGGGGCCCTTGTGGGGTTTCTCTGGGGCCCTTGTGGGTCTCTTCTGGTGCTCTAATATGTGGCTAATATGCGCAGGAACTTCTTTGCAGTGAGGTGAGGAGCACTGGCACAGGCTGCCCAGGGAGGTGGTGGAGTCTCCTTATCTGGAGTTGTTCAAGACCTGCCTGGATGCCGACCTGTGCGCCCTGCTGTAGGGAACCTGCATGGGCAGGAAGTTGGACTCCATGAGCTCTGCAGCTCCCTTCCAACCCCTCGACCAAGTGAGGTGCCAAAAGAAGAGGTGTCTCCTAAACAGGCTTCTGCTGAGTGCTGTCCTGGTCTTGGGGTTTGTACAATGCCCACCTTTCTTCTCTAACCCACTTTGTTGAGGACCGCGTGTGAGGCTTTCTTCTTTCCTGGTAGGCTTGGCGACTCCTCCACCAGACGTAGCAGGCATTTTGGGACGTCCAAGGTTCCGCAGTGAGCGTCTCCTGTTCCTGGTCAAGGTGTGGGCGTTCCAGGACATAAAGGTATCTTCATGCTTTCCCCAAGTGCCAAGTACCCCGCCAGATGCTGTTTGCCTTTTGGCACCCCCTCAGTTGCTGTAATGTCTGCGCCTTGATTCTTGGAGTGGGGTAAGTGACACCTTTGAAAACAAGCGATATTTTAGGTTAAAAACAGGGATTTCTATGAAAATAAGCGATATTTAAGGTTAAAAACAGGGATTTCTATGAAAATAAGCGTTATTTTAGGGGAAAAACAGGGATTTCTATGAAAATAAGCGATATTTAAGGTTAAAAACAGGGATTTCTATGAAAATAAGCGATATTTAAGGTTAAAAACAGGGATTTCTATGAAAATAAGCGTTATTTTAGGGGAAAAACAGGGATTTCTATGAAAATAAGCGATATTTAAGGTTAAAAACAGGGATTTCTATGAAAATAAGCGATATTTAAGGGGGAAAAACAGGGATTTCTATGAAAATAAGCGATATTTCAGGGGAAAAACAGGGATTTCCATGAAAATAAGCGATATTTTAGGGGAAAAACAGGGATTTCCATGAAAATAAGCGATATTTTAGGGGAAAAACAGGGATTTCTGTGAAAATAAGCGATATTTAAGGTTAAAAACAGGGATTTCTATGAAAATAAGTGATTTTTAAGGTTAAAAACAGGGATTTCCAGGAAAATAAGCGATATTTAAGGTTAAAAACAGGGATTTCTAGAAAAATAAGCGATATTTCAGGATAAAAATAGGGATTTCCTTGAAAATAAGCAATATTTCAGGGGAAAAATAGGGATTTCTATGAAAATAAGCGATATTTTAGGGGAAAAACAGGGATTTCTATGAAAATAAGCGATATTTGAGGTTAAAAACAGGGATTTCTATGAAAATAAGCGATATTTTAGGGTTAAAAACAGGGATTTCTATGAAAATAAGCGATATTTTAGGGTTAAAAACAGGGATTTCTATGAAAATAAGCGATATTTTACAGGAAAAACAGGGATTTCTATGAAAATAAGCGATATTTTAGTGGAAAAACAGGGATTTCTATGAAAATAAGCGATATTTTAGAGGAAAAACAGGGATTTCTATGAAAATAAGCGATATTTTAGGGGAAAAACAGGGATTTCTATGAAAATAAGCGATATTTAAGGGGGAAAACAGGGATTTCCATGAAAATAAGCGATATTTAAGGGGAAAAACAGGGATTTCCTTGAAAATAAGCGATATTTTAGGGGAAAAACAGGGATTCCCATGAAAATAAGCGATATTTTAAGGGAAAAACAGGGATTTCTATGAAAATAAGCGATATTTCAGGTTTAAAACAGGGATTTCTATGAAAATAAGCGATATTTCAGGTTAAAAACAGGGATTTCTATGAAAATAAGCGATATTTTAGGGGAAAAACAGGGATTTCTATGAAAATAAGCGATATTTCAGGAGAAAAACAGGGATTTCTATGAAAATAAGCGATATTTAAGGGGAAAAACAGGGATTTCAATGAAAATAAGTGATTTTTAAGGTTAAAAACAGGGATTTCCAGGAAAATAAGCGATATTTAAGGGGAAAAACAGGGATTTCCGTGAAAATAAGCGATATTTAAGGGGAATAACAGGGATTTCAATGAAAATAAGCGATATTTTAGGGGAAAAACAGGGATTTCTATGAAAATAAGCGATATTTCAGGGGAAAAACAGGGATTTCTTTGAAAGTAAGCGATATTTTAGGTTAAAAACAGGGATTTCTATGAAAATAAGCGATGCTTTAGGAGAAAAACAGGGATTTCTATGAAAATAAGCGATTTTTAAGGGGAAAAACAGGGATTTCTATGAAAATAAGCAATATTTCAGGAGAAAAACAGGGATTTCCATGAAAATAAGCGATGCTTTAGGGGAAAAACAGGGATTTCTATGAAAATAAGCGATATCTTAGGGGAAAAACAGGGATTTCCATGAAAATAAGCGATATTTTAGGGGAAAAACAGGGATTTCTATGAAAATAAGCGATATTTCAGGGGAAAAACAGGGATTTCCATGAAAATAAGCGATATTTAAGGGGAAAAGCAGGGATTTCTATGAAAATAAGCGATATTTTAGGGGAAAAACAGGGATTTCTATGAAAATAAGCGATATCTTAGGGGAAAAACAGGGATTTCCATGAAAATAAGCGATATTTTAGGGGAAAAACAGGGATTTCTATGAAAATAAGCGATATTTCAGGGGAAAAACAGGGATTTCCATGAAAATAAGCGATATTTAAGGTTAAAAACAGGGATTTCTATGAAAATAAGCGATATTTAAGGGGGAAAAACAGGGATTTCTATGAAAATAAGCGATATTTCAGGGGAAAAACAGGGATTTCCATGAAAATAAGCGATATTTTAGGGGAAAAACAGGGATTTCTATGAAAATAAGCGATATTTCAGGGGAAAAACAGGGATTTCTTTGAAAATAAGCGATATTTTAGGTTAAAAACAGGGATTTCTATGAAAATAAGCGATATTTTAGGGGAAAAACAGGGATTTCCATGAAAATAAGCGATATTTCAGGTTTAAAACAGGGATTTCTATGAAAATAAGCGATATTTCAGGGGAAAAACAGGGATTTCCATGAAAATAAGCGATATTTAAGGTTAAAAACAGGGATTTCTATGAAAATAAGCGATATCTTAGGGGAAAAACAGGGATTTCTATGAATATAAGGGATATTTTAGGTTAAAAACAGGGAATTCTATGAAAATAAGTAATATTTTAGTGGAAAAACAGGGATTTCTATGAAAATAAGCGATATTTTAGGGGAAAAACAGGGATTTCTATGAAAATAAGCGATATTTCAGGGGAAAAACAGGGATTTCTTTGAAAGTAAGCGATATTTTAGGTTAAAAACAGGGATTTCTATGAAAATAAGCGATATTTCAGGAGAAAAACAGGGATTTCTATGAAAATAAGCGATTTTTAAGGGGAAAAACAGGGATTTCTATGAAAATAAGCGATATCTTAGGGGAAAAACAGGGATTTCCATGAAAATAAGCGATATTTTAGGGGAAAAACAGAAATTTCTATGAAAATAAGCGATATTTCAGGGGAAAAACAGGGATTTCCATGAAAATAAGCGATATTTAAGGGGAAAAGCAGGGATTTCTATGAAAATAAGCGATATTTTAGGGGAAAAACAGGGATTTCTATGAAAATAAGCGATATCTTAGGGGAAAAACAGGGATTTCCATGAAAATAAGCGATATTTTAGGGGAAAAACAGGGATTTCTATGAAAATAAGCGATATTTCAGGGGAAAAACAGGGATTTCCATGAAAATAAGCGATATTTAAGGGGAAAAGCAGGGATTTCTATGAAAATAAGCGATATTTCAGGGGAAAAACAGGGATTTCTATGAAAATAAGCGATATTTAAGTGGAAAAACAGGGATTTCTATGAAAATAAGCGATATTTCAGGGGAAAAACAGGGATTTCTATGAAAATAAGAGATATTTCAGGAGAAAAACAGGGATTTCTATGAAAATAAGCGATATTTTAGGGGAAAAACAGGGATTTCTATGAAAATAAGCGATATTTCAGGGGAAAAACAGGGATTTCTTTGAAAATAAGCGATATTTTAGGTTAAAAACAGGGATTTCTATGAAAATAAGTGATATCTTAGGGGAAAAACAGGGATTTCCATGAAAATAAGCGATATTTCAGGTTTAAAACAGGGATTTCTATGAAAATAAGCGATATTTCAGGGGAAAAACAGGGATTTCCATGAAAATAAGCGATATTTAAGGTTAAAAACAGGGATTTCTATGAAAATAAGCGATATCTTAGGGGAAAAACAGGGATTTCTATGAATATAAGGGATATTTTAGGTTAAAAACAGGGAATTCTATGAAAATAAGTAATATTTTAGTGGAAAAACAGGGATTTCTATGAAAATAAGCGATATTTAAGGGGAAAAACAGGGATTTCCGTGAAAATAAGCGATATTTAAGGGGAATAACAGGGATTTCAATGGAAATAAGCGATATTTTAGGGAAAAAACAGGGATTTCTATGAAAATAAGCGATATTTTAAGGGAAAAACAGGGATTTCTATGAAAATAAGCGATATTTCAGGTTTAAAACAGGGATTTCTATTAAAATAAGAGATATTTCAGGAGAAAAACAGGGATTTCTATGAAAATAAGCGATATTTCAGGGGAAAAACAGGGATTTCTATGAAAATAAGTGATATTTAAGGTTAAAAACAGGGATTTCAATGGAAATAAGCGATATTTTAGGGGAAAAACAGGGATTTCCATGAAAATAAGCGATATTTCAGGTTTAAAACAGGGATTTCTATGAAAATAAGCGATATTTTAGGGGAAAAACAGGGATTTCCATGAAAATAAGCGATATTTCAGGTTTAAAACAGGGATTTCTATGAAAATAAGCGATATTTTAGGGGAAAAACAGGGATTTCCATGAAAATAAGCGATATTTAAGGTTAAAAACAGGGATTTCTATGAAAATAAGTGATTTTTAAGGTTAAAAACAGGGATTTCCAGGAAAATAAGCGATATTTAAGGTTAAAAACAGGGATTTCTATGAAAATAAGCGATATTTAAGGTTAAAAACAGGGATTTCTAGAAAAATAAGCGATATTTCAGGATAAAAACAGGGATTTCCTTGAAAATAAGTGATATTTCAGGGGAAAAATAGGGATTTCTATGAAAATAAGTGATATTTAAGGGGAAAAACAGGGATTTATATGAAAACAAGTAATATTTAAGGGGAAAAACAGGGATTTCTATGAAAATAAGCGATATTTTAGGGAAAAAACAGGGATTTCCATGAAAATAAGCGATATTTCAGGGGAAAAACAGGGATTTCTTTGAAAATAAGCGATATTTTAGGTTAAAAACAGGGATTTCTATGAAAATAAGTGATATCTTAGGGGAAAAACAGGGATTTCCATGAAAATAAGCGATATTTCAGGTTTAAAACAGGGATTTCTATGAAAATAAGCGATATTTCAGGGGAAAAACAGGGATTTCCATGAAAATAAGCGATATTTAAGGGGAAAAACAGGGATTTCCATGAAAATAAGCGATATTTAAGGTTAAAAACAGGGATTTCTATGAAAATAAGCGATATCTTAGGGGAAAAACAGGGATTTCTATGAAAATAAGCGATATTTTAGGTTAAAAACAGGGAATTCCATGAAAATAAGCGATATTTAAGGGGAAAAACAGGGATTTCCATGAAAATAAGCGATATTTTAGGGGAAAAACAGGGATTCCTATGAAAATAAGAGATATTTCAGGTTAAAAACAGGGATTTCTATGAAAATAAGCGATATTTAAGGGGAAAAACAGGGATTTCCGTGAAAATAAGCGATATTTAAGGGGAATAACAGGGATTTCAATGGAAATAAGCGATATTTTAGGGAAAAAACAGGGATTTCCATGAAAATAAGCGATATTTTAAGGGAAAAACAAGGATTTCTATGAAAATAAGCGATATTTCAGGTTTAAAACAGGGATTTCTATGAAAATAAGAGATATTTCAGGAGAAAAACAGGGATTTCTATGAAAATAAGCGATATTTCAGGGGAAAAACAGGGATTTCTATGAAAATAAGTGATATTTCAGGTTAAAAACAGGGATTTCAATGGAAATAAGCGATATTTCAGGTTTAAAACAGGGATTTCTATGAAAATAAGCGATATTTAAGGGGAAAAACAGGGATTTCCATGAAAATAAGCGATATTTAAGGGGAAAAACAGGGATTTCCATGAAAATAAGCGATATTTCAGGTTTAAAACAGGGATTTCTATGAAAATAAGCGATATTTTAGGGGAAAAACAGGGATTTCCATGAAAATAAGCGATATTTAAGGGGAAAAACAGGGATTTCCATGAAAATAAGCGATATTTAAGGTTAAAAACAGGGATTTCTATGAAAATAAGTGATTTTTAAGGTTAAAAACAGGGATTTCCAGGAAAATAAGCGATATTTAAGGTTAAAAACAGGGATTTCTATGAAAATAAGCGATATTTAAGGTTAAAAACAGGGATTCCTATGAAAATAAGCGATATTTAAGGTAAAAAACAGGGATTTCTATGAAAATAAGCGATATTTAAGGTTAAAAACAGGGATTTCCATGAAAATAAGCGATATTTTAGGGGAAAAACAGGGATTTCTAGAAAAATAAGCGATATTTCAGGATAAAAACAGGGATTTCTTTGAAAATAAGCGATATTTCAGGGGAAAAATAGGGATTTCTATGAAAATAAGTGATATTTTAGGGGAACAACAGGGATTTATATGAAAACAAGTAATATTTAAGGGGAAAAACAGGGATTTCTATGAAAATAAGCGATATTTGAGGTTAAAAACAGGGTTTTCTACGAAAATAAGCGATATTTCAGGGTTAAAAACAGGGATTTCTATGAAAATAAGCGATATTTTAGGGTTAAAAACAGGGATTTCTATGAAAATAAGCGATATTTTAGGGGAAAAAGAGGGATTTCTATGAAAATAAGCGATATTTTAGGGGAAAAACAGGGATTTCTATGAAAATAAGCGATATTTCAGGATAAAAACAGGGATTTCTGTGAAAATAAGCGATATTTAAGGTTAAAAACAGGGATTTCTATGAAAATAAGCGATATTTTAGGGGAAAAACAGGGATTTCGATGAAAATAAGCGATATTTAAGGGGAAAAACAGGGATTTCTATGAAAATAAGCGATATTTAAGGTTAAAAACAGGGATTTCCATGAAAATAAGCGATATTTTAGGGGAAAAACAGGGATTTCTATGAAAATAAGCGATATTTTAGGGGAAAAACTGGGATTTCTATGAAAATAAGTGATATTTAAGGGGAAAAACAGGGATTTCCATGAAAATAAGCGATATTTAAGGTTAAAAACAGGGATTTCTATGAAAATAAGCGATATTTAAGGTTAAAAACAGGGATTTCAATGAAAATAAGCGATATTTTAGGGAAAAACAGGGATTTCTATGAAAATAAGCGATATTTAAGGGGAAAAACAGGGATTTCCATGAAAATAAGCGATATTTTAGGGGAAAAACAGGGATTTCTATGAAAATAAGCGATATTTAAGGGGAAAAACAGGGATTTCCTTGAAAATAAGCGATATTTTAGGGGAAAAACAGGGATTTCTAGAAAAATAAGCGATATTTCAGGGGAAAAACAGGGATTTCTATGAAAATAAGCAATATTTCAGGGGAAAAACAGGGATTTCCTTGAAAATAAGCGATATTTTAGGGGAAAAACAGGGATTTCTATGAAAATAAGCGATATTTCAGGGGAAAAACAGGGGTTTCTATGAAAATAAGCGATATTTCAGGGGAAAAACAGGGATTTCCATGAAAATAAGTGATATTTCAGGGGAAAAACAGGGATTTCTATGAAAATAAGCGATATTTTAGGGGAAAAACAGGGATTTCTATGAAAATAAGCGATATTTAAGGTTAAAATCAGGGATTTCTATGAAAATAAGCGATATTTAAGGTTAAAAACAGGGATTTCTATGAAAATAAGCGATATTTTAGGGGAAAAACAGGTATTTCTAGGAAAATAAGCGATATTTCAGGGGAAAAACAGGGGTTTCTATGAAAATAAGCGATATTTTAGGTTAAAAACAGGGATTCCTGTGAAAATAAGCAATATTTTAGGGGAAAAACAGGTATTTCTAGGAAAATAAGCGATATTTCAGGGGAAAAACAGGGATTTCCATGAAAATAAGTGATATTTCAGGGGAAAAACAGGGATTTCCATGAAAATAAGCGATATTTTAGGGGAAAAACAGGGATTTCTATGAAAATAAGCGATATTTAAGGTTAAAAACAGGGATTTCTATGAAAATAAGCGATATTTTAGGGGAAAAACAGGGATTTCTATGAAAATAAGCGATATTTAAGGTTAAAAACAGGGATTCCTGTGAAAATAAGCAATATTTTAGGGGAAAAACAGGTATTTCTAGGAAAATAAGCGATATTTCAGGGGAAAAACAGGGATTTCTATGAAAATAAGCGATATTGAAGGGGAAAAACAGGGATTTCTATGAAAATAAGCGATATTTAAGGGGAAAAACAGGGATTTCCATGAAAATAAGCGATGCTTTAGGGGAAAAACAGGGATTTCTATGAAAATAAGCGATATTTTAGGGGAAAAACAGGGATTTCCATGAAAATAAGCGATATTTAAGGTTAAAAACAGGGATTTCTATGAAAATAAGCGATATTTAAGGGGAAAAACAGGGATTTCTATGAAAATAAGCGATATTTAAGGATAAAAACAGGGATTTCTATGAAAATAAGCAATATTTTAGGGGAAAAACAGGGATTCCTATGAAAATTAGCGATATTTAATGGGAAAAACAGGGATTTCTATGAAAATAAGAGATATTGAAGTGGAAAAACAGGGATTTCATGGAAAATAAGTGATATTGAATGGGAAAAACAGGGATTTCTATGAAAATAAGCCATATTATAATTATTTATTATATATAATAATATATAATATATAATAATATATATAAATATATTATAAATATGTATAAATTATTATATATAATATATGTTATATAAATATATTATATATTATATAAATTATTATATATAATATTATTGTAATTATTTATAAATATAATATACATAAGTAATAATAATTATATATAATAGTATATATTATATATAATAATATACATAGGTATTATATTTTATATAATGTATATATTATATGATTGGTCATTGGCAGCGCCGTCCCGCCCTCGCCTGTAAGTGATTGGTCACCGGCCGCGCCGTCCCGCCCTCGTCCGCCTGTGATTGGTCACCGGCCGCGCCGTCCCGCCCTCGTCAGCCTGTGATTGGTTATTGGCAGCGCCGTCCCGCCCTCGTTAGCCTGTGATTGGTCACCGACAGCGCCGTTCCGCCCTCGTCCGCCTGTGGTTGGTCATCAGCAGCGCCGTCCCGCCCTCGTCAGCCTGTGATTGCTCAGTGGCAGCGCCGTCCCGCCCTCGCCATCCTCTCATTGGTCATCGGCAGCGCTGTCCCGCCCTCGTCAGCCTCTCATTGGTCGTCGGCAGCGTTTTCCCGCCCTCGCCAGCCGGTGATTGGTCATCGGCAGCGCCGTCCCGCCCTCTTCAGCCAGTGATTGGTCATCGGCAGCGCTGTCCCGCCCTCGTCAGCCTGTGATTGGTCACCGGCAGCGCCGTACCGCCCTCGTCAACCTCTCATTGGTCACCGGCAGCATTATCCCGCCCTCGCCCGCCTGTGATTGGTCATCGGCAGCGCCGTCCCGCCCTCGCCTGCCTGTGATTGGTTATAGGCAGCGCCGTCCCGCCCTCGTCAGCCTGTGATTGGTCATTGGCAGTGCCGTCCCGCCCTCATGTGTGTCTCACTGCTAATCGACAGCGCCGTCCCGCCCTCATCAGCCTCTCATTGGTCATTGGCAGCGCCGTCCCGCCCCTGCAGCGTCTCATTGGTCATCGGCAGGGCGGTCCCGCCCCTTTCTGCCTCTCATTCGTCACCGGCAGCGCTGTCCCGCCCTCGCCAGTCTTTCATTGGTCATCGGCACCTCCGTCCCGCCTCCGCCAGCATCTCATTGGTCAGCAGCAGCCTTTTCCCCGCCTTTTTCTTTGCTCTCTCTCTCCTTTCTTTCCCCTCATCCTGTTACAGAAGAGACTGAAGGAATGATGGACAAGCTGGTGCAGGATGGCAGCAGCAGGGTGGAGGCACAGGTGGGTGCGATGAAGCCGGGGGTGGGACTGGGTGGAGCCAGAGCCCAGCCTGAGCTCATTTAAGGGCTGGGAATCGCAGGGCTCAGATGTGTGCCTGGGCTCTTTCCGGTTAATTAATAAATTGAAATAAAGCAAATAATTGTAATTAATATGCTTATTAATATTAATGTTAATAGATAACCAAATTTAATATTAAAATATATTGCCTTTTTAAAATTATGTCTTTTTTCGTAGATTTTTTTTTAAATTTTTTTATTTTTTTAATTTCTGATAAGCTATTTCTTAATTACCACTTACTTTTGTTTTTTTTTTCCTTTTTTATTTTTTTTTTTATGCTCCTTTTTTTTTTTTACTTTTATTCTTTTTTTTATTGTTTTGTTTTTTTTTAACATTTTTTTTATTTTTTTGCTTTTCTACTTTCCCATTTAATTTTTAATATTACTCCAGTTTAAATTCATAAATATTTTATTGGTTAATTGTTTTATTTTTTATTTGTAATAAAAATTCTTTATTTCTACAGAGCTTTTTATTTTAGATTTTATTCTTTAATTCCGATTTTTTTTTTCATTTTATTTATTTATTTATTATTTAATTTCATTCAATTTTATGGCAGCATACTTTTTATTTTATCTTATTTAATTTTCGTTTTTATTTTTTTTATTCAATTTTATGTTCTTTTTTCTTTGTGTGATTTTATTTAATCTTTGTCATTACTTCTATTTATTTTAAATTATTTTATCTTTTGTTTCAAATAATATATACGCATAATATATATATACAATATTAGTTAATACCTATTATATGTGTAAATCTCGCTCTCTACTGCCACCGTGTGGCGAAAAATCGGTACTGCAACTTTTTTTTTTTTTTTTTTTTTTTTTTTTGCGGTGTGCTTGCCGGTTATGCGCATGCGCCAAAATGGCGGCGATGTTCGCGCATGCGCAGTAGCGGTTCCGAGGCCGCGCATGCGCAGTGCGCGAGGACACAACTGCGCATGCGGAGCAGAAACAGGCGCCTATATAAAGAGCGTGGCAGCGGCCGCGGTTGCGCATAGATCGTGGTTGTGCGCGGCTGCTCGATGCTCTGCTGCTCCGCGCCGCACGGAGCCGCCGGGAAGGAGCTCGAAGCCGCCGCGAAGCCCCTCGGAGCCGCCGGGAAGGAGCTTGGAGCCGCCGCGAAGCTTCTCGGAGCCGCCGGGAAGGAGCTCGGAGTTTCGGGAAGCCGCTCGGAGCCGCCACGAAGCCGTTCGGAGCCGCCATGAAGCCGCTCGGAGTTTCGGGAAGCCCTTCGGAGCCGCCGGGAAGGAGCTTCGAACAGCCGCGAAGCCGCTCGGAGCCGCCGCGAAGCCGCTCGGAGCCGCCGCGAAGCCGCTCGGAGTTTCGGGAAGCCCTTCGGAGCTGCCGCGAAGCTTCTCGGAGCTGCCGCGAAGCTTCTCGGAGCCGCCGGGAAGGAGCTCGGAGCCGCCGCGAAGCCCCTCGGAGCCGCCGCGAAGCCCTTCGGAGCCGCCACGAAGCCGCTCGGAGCCGCCGCGAAGCTTCTCGAAGCCGCCGGGAAGGAGCTCGGAGCCGCCGCGAAGCCGCTCGGAGCCGCCGGGAAGGAGCTTCGAACAGCCGCGAAGCCGCTCGGAGCCGCCGCGAAGCCGCTCGGAGCCGCCGGGAAGGAGCTCGGAGTTTCGGGAAGCCCTTTGGAGCCGCCGCGAAGCCGTCGCGAAGCCTTTCGGAGCCGCTCGGAGCCGCCGGGAAGGAGCTTCGAGCCGCCACGAATCCGCCGCGAAGCCGCTCGGAGCCGCCGCTCGGAGTTTCGAACAGCCGAGGTATGGGGCATTTTTGGGGCACTTGTGGGGCTCCTTTTCGGTCTCTTTCGGGGCTCTTTAGGGTCTGGTTTGGGGCACTTACGGGGCTCTTTTGGGGCTCCCTTTTGGGGCTCCCTTTTGGGGCTCCCTTTTGGGGCTCCCTTTTGGGGCTCCCTTTTGGGGCTCCCTTTTGGGGCTCCCTTTTGGGGCTCCCTTTTGTCTCCTTTTTGTTTCCTTTTTGGCTCCTTTGGGGTTCCTTTTTGGCTCTTTTTTGGCTCCTTTTTGGCTCTTTTTTTTGGCTCCTTTTTGGGCTCCTTTTTGGGCTCCTTTTTGGGCTTCTTTGGGGCTCTTCTGGGGCACTTGTGGTGGCCCTTTGGGGCTCTAATATGTGGCTTGCAGGGCACTTTTGGGGCTCCTGTGGGGCACTTATGGGGCTTTTTTGGGGCTCATTTTTTTTGCTTTGTTTTATTTTGTTTCATCTTTATTATTATTTTATTTTTTTATAGTTCTTGACAATAATATATTACATACAATTTCTAAATATGTGTTTGTCTCGTTCTCTACTGCCGCCGTGTGGCGAAAAATCGGTACTGCAGCTTTTTTTTTTTTTGCTACGCGAATGCGCAGTAGCGCTTCCGAGGCCGCGCATGCGCAGTGCGCGAGGACACAACTGCGCATGCGGAGCAGAAACAGGCGCCTATATAAAGAGCGTGGCAGCGGCCGCGGTTGCACATAGATCACGGTTATGCGCGGGTGCTCGGAGCCGCCGGGAAGGAACTTCGAACAGCCGCGAAGCCGCTCGGAGCCGCCACGAAGCCGTTCGGAGCAGCCAGGAAGCCGCTCGGAGTTTCGGGAAGCCCTTCGGAGCCGCCGCGAAGCCGCCGGGAAGGAGCTCGGAGCCGCCGCGAAGCCGCTCGGAGCCGCCGCGAAGCCGCCACGAAGCCGCTCGGAGTTTCGGGAAGGCGCTCGGAGCCGCCACGAAGCCGCTCGGAGCCACCGCGAAGCTTCTCGAAGCCGCCGCGAAGCCCCTCGGAGCCGCCGTGAGGGAGCTTCGAACAGCCGAGGTATGGGGCTTTTTTGGGGCACTTGTGGGGCTCCTTTTTGGTCTCTTTTGGGGTTCTTTGGAACTTCTTTCAGGCTCTTTTGCGGCTCTTTCAGGGCTCCTTTGGGGCACTTGTGGGGCTCTTCTGGTGCTCTTATTTGTGGCTTGCAGGACAGTGATGTGTGGCTTGCAGGGCACGTTTTGGGCTCCGTTTGGGGCTCCGTTTGGGGCTCCGTTTGGGGCTCCGTTTGGGGCTCCGTTTGGGGCTCCTTTGGGGCACTTGTGGGGGTCCTTTGGGGCTCTAATATGTGGCTTGCAGGGCACTTTTGGGTCTCTTGTGGGGCTGTTTTGTGCTACTTATGGGGCACTTATTGGGCTCTTTCGGGGCTCTTTTTGGTCTCCTTTTTGGTCTCCTTTTTGGGCTCCTTTTTGGGCTCCTTTTTGGGCTCCTTTTTGGGCTCCTTTTTGGGCTCCTTTTTGGGCTCCTTTCTGGCTCCTTTCTGGCTCCTTTCTGGCTCCTTTCTGGCTCCTTTCTGGCTCCTTTCTGGCTCCTTTCTGGCTGCGTTGGTGCCTTTGTGGGGATCTTCTGGTGCTCTTTTATGTGGCTTGCAGAGCAGTGATGTGTGGCATGCGGGGCTCCTTTGGGGCTCCTTTGGGGCTCCTTTGGGGCTCCTTTGGGGCTCCTTTGGGGCTCCTTTGGCTCTCTAATATGTGGCTTGCAGGGCAGGGATGTGTGACTTGCAGGGTACTTTTGGGGCTTTTTTGGGGCTCCTTTTGGGTCTCTTGAGGGTCTCTTTTGTGACTCTTGGGTCTCTTTTTTGGTCTGGGGTCTCTTGGGTCTCTTTTTAGTCTCTTTTGGGGTCTCTTGGGGTCTCTAGGGTCTCTTTTGGGGCACTTGTAGGGCTTTTCTGGTGCTCTAATATGTGGTTTGCAGGGCAGTGCTGCGTGGCTTGCAGGGCTCTTTTAGGGCTCTTTTGGGGCTCTTTTGGGGCTCCTTTGGGGGCACTTATGGGGATGTTTTGGGGCACTTACGGGGCTTTTCTGGGGCACTAATATGTGGCTTGCACGGCTCTTTAGCGGCTCCTTTTTGCGGCTCATTTTAGGGTTCCTTTTAGGGCTCCTTTGGGGCACTTGTGGAGCTCTTCTTGTGCTCTAATATGTGGCTTGCAGGGCAATGATGCGTGGCTTGCAGGGCTCCTTTGGGGTTCTTTAGGGTCTCTTTTGGGGCTCCTTTGGTTCTCCCATATGTGGTTTGCAGGGCTCTTTTGGGGCTCTTTTGGGGCTCGTTTTGGTCTCCTGTGCGGCTCCTTTCTGGCTCTCTTTTGGGGCTCTTTTGTGCCACTTATGCGGCTTTTTGGGGGCACTTCTGGGGCTCTTCTGGTGCTCTCATATGTGGCTTGCAGGCCAGTGACGTGTGGCTTGTAGGGCTCGTTTTGGGGTCTCTTTTGGGGTCTCTTTTGGGGTCTCTTTTGGGGTCTCTTTTGGGGTCTCTTTTGGGGTCTCTTTTGGGGTCTCTTTTGGGGCATTTGTGGGGCTTTTTTGGGGCCCTTGTGGGGCTCTTCTGGTGCTCTAATATGTGGCTTGCAGGGCTCTTTTGGGGCTCGTTTTGGGGCTCTTTAGGGGCTCCTTTCCGGCTCCTTTAGGGCTCTTTAGGGGCTCCTTTGAAGCCCCTTTAGGGCTCTTCTGGTGCTCTAATGTGTGGCTTGCAGGGCAGTGATGTGTGGCTTGCAGGGCACTTCTGGGGCTCCTTTGGGGCACTTCTGGGGCTCCTTTGGTGCTCTAATATGTGGCTTGCAGGGCACTTTCAGGGCTCCTTTGGGGCTCTTTTGGGGCCCTTATGGGGTTTTTCTGGGGCCCTTGTGGGTCTCTTCTGGTGCTCTAATATGTGGCTAATATGCGCAGGAACTTCTTTGCAGTGAGGTGAGGAGCACTGGCACAGGCTGCCCAGGGAGGTGGTGGAGTCTCCTTATCTGGAGTTGTTCAAGACCTGCCTGGATGCCGACCTGTGCGACCTGTGCTGATGGGTTGTCAGTGCCACCTGCTGCTCTTAAGAAAAGGTAGGTTTGATTTCTTTTGGTTTCCAGAGCATTTGCTACACTTTCATTCTGTCTCTCTTCTTTTTTTTTTCTTTTTGCTCTGAATAAATGGCAGGTTCAATTCATTTTGGCTTCTGTAGTATTTGCTTCACTTGTGTTCTGTTTCTCTTCTCTTTTTTCCATGTTGCCTGGCGGTGCCTCGCTGGAGTTCCCATGACCCCCGGGCACACTTGTGACCAAGTGAGGTGCCAAAAGAAGAGGTGTCTCCTAAACAGGATTCTGCTGAGTGCTGTCCTGGTCTTGGGGTTTGTACAATGCCCACCTTTCTTCTCTAACCCACTTTGTTGAGGACCACGTGTGAGGCTTTCTTCTTTCTTTCTAGGATTGGTGACTGTGGGAATCAGGTGTTGTTTCTGCATTGGATTTGTGTGCTGTTATTTTTACTTTATGATCTCCGCTATCATAGTTCTTTTTGGGAGTCTTTCTGCTTAATTTGGTGAAGATCTTTGATAAGTTTACATCACTTATCTTATAGACGAACCTTCCCTGGGACGCACGCTCTGTATGTTGGTGTATAGATGTATATTTTGTCATACACACTGCAAGAATATCCTGCACGAGCACAAACCAGAGAACAGCCATGGCAGCCTGAGGAAGCGCCTGACATTGGGAAGGCCTGCCATCATCCCCAGTGCTCTTTGTTTAACGATGATGACTTCAAAGAAAATCACCATATCAGTAGGAGGAGAGCACCAGACATCTTGGAAACAACAGGATGACGACTGACTGGCAGCAGATAACAAATAAATGAACTAGTAAATAGCAAATGTCAACCTTTTGATAAGATTGTGAGCCTGGAGTACCCAGCCAGTGGGGAAACAGGGGAGGGGGGAGGCAAGGGGGAGCAAACAGGGTCTAAAGGCTGTCATGTTGTGTCCATAGGCGCTCCTGCTTGTGGGACGCCGCCATTGCAATCGCGAATAAATTCTGCTGTTATCAGAGATACCATCCTGACAAAATTACTTGAATTTTTCCTACAACTTGGGGGCTCGTCCGGGATTATGATCGCCTCTTTAGGAGTTTGCCTACCGCCCTGCACAGGATAGGTGCACCCCGCTGATGGCAGCGGTCCTGTCTGGGTGCTGAGGTGACTCCTTGGGATGGCCAATAAAAAACCAAGACTGTTCCATAAGGACGGGCTCTGTGAAAGCCAAGGGGCAGGCAGGCACGGGTGTTGGCCATGGTGACCCGGTAACTTCGTGCACGGACCAAGGTAAGGGCGTTGAACTCTTTATATGGGGGTCGGTTGAGACTCTTGAGTGTGTGTGACTGAGACGCGCCGTCAGTGCGAAGCGAGTGCTGAGTGCCGCCCTGCGGTTCCGCTGTGCCGCGAGGGGCAACGGCCAGGGACGGACGGAGCGGCTGTGTTGGTGAAAGGAAGAGCCTCGGGAGGAGCTGTTGGTGTGCGGTACCCTGTGCGCTTGAAGTGCCAGCAGTACACCCCTATTAATCCGAGATAGGAGTATAGTACTGCTGAGGGATTGGGCCCCAAATCCGAGCATCAGAGTGTGGTAACCTGTGAGCTGGGGAGTTCACGGCAGCATCCTGGAGGGATGGGGAATAGGAGTTGTGAGAGCAGGGGAAAAAGTCCCCGGAATGGTGCCTAGAGAGAGCCAGCCCCTTGGGAGAAGTGCTTCAGAACTGGGAAAGGAACAGGGAAAAGATGTTTCAATACTGTATACAGCAGAGAGCACTGCAGGGAAAATCATTATTGTGACCAAAATAGGAGTCTGGCAAAAATTGGGCCTATCAGACTTTGTATTTATATGTCAACAGTAAGACTCCTTTTCTGAAACAGAATTGGCTGAGGTCGCTTCATGAGTGCAAGAATTAAAGAAATGTTCCTCGCGAGGAGCCCAAGTTGAAAGGAAATGGGAAAGAGAAGCAGAAAGATCATAAATGGGATCCCTTAGACAACTCCCCCGTTTGCCATTCTGTTGGGCTCGAGGTTCCGGACGCGGGTTGCTGTTTACTCTTTCCTCCCCAACCTTGTGACCAAGTGAGGTGCCAAAAGGAGAGGTGTCTCCTAAACAGGCTTCTGCTGAGTGCTGTCCTGGTCTTGGGGTTTGTACAATGCCCACCTTTCTTCTCTAACCCACTTTGTTGAGGACCGCGTGTGAGGCTTTCTTCTTTCCTGGTAGGCTTGGCGACTCCTCCACCAGACGTAGCAGGCATTTTGGGACGTCCAAGGTTCCGCAGTGAGCGTCTCCTGTTCCTGGTCAAGGTGTGGGCGTTCCAGGACATAAAGGTATCTTCATGCTTTCCCCAAGTGCCAAGTACCCCGCCAGATGCTGTTTGCCTTTTGGCACCCCCTCAGTTGCTGTAATGTCTGCGCCTTGATTCTTGGAGTGGGGTAAGTGACACCTTTGAAAACAAGCGATATTTTAGGTTAAAAACAGGGATTTCTATGAAAATAAGCGATATTTAAGGTTAAAAACAGGGATTTCTATGAAAATAAGCGTTATTTTAGGGGAAAAACAGGGATTTCTATGAAAATAAGCGATATTTTAGGGGAAAAACAGGGATTTCTATGAAAATAAGCGATATTTGAGGGGAAAAATAGGGATTTCTATGAAAATAAGCGATATTTTAGGGGAAAAACAGGGATTTCCATGAAAATAAGCAATATTTTAGGGGAAAAACAGGGATTTCTATGAAAATAACTTATATTTCTAGGGAAAAACAGGGATTTCTGTGAAAATAAGCGATATTTTAGGGGAAAATCAGGGATTTCTATGAAAATAAGCGATATTTCAGGGGAAAAACAGGGATTTCTATGGAAATAAGCGATATTTCAGGGGAAAAACAGGGATTTCTATGAAAATAAGCGATATTTAAGGTTAAAAACAGGGATTTCCATGAAAATAAGCGATATTTAAGGGGAAATACAGGGATTTACATGAAAATAAGCGATATTTCAGGGGAAAAACAGGGATTTCCATGAAAATAAGCGATATTTTAGGGGAAAAACAGGGATTTCTATGAAAATAAGCGATATTTCAGGGGAAAAACAGGGATTTCTATGAAAATAAGCGATTTTTCAGGGGAAAAACAGGGATTTCTATGAAAATAAGCGATATTTCAGGGGAAAAACAGGGATTTCTTTGAAAATAAGTGATATTTTAGGTTAAAAACAGGGATTTCTATGAAAATAAGCGATATTTCAGGTTAAAAACAGGGATTTCTATGAAAATAAGCGATATTTCAGGTTAAAAACAGGGATTTCCATGAAAGTAAGCAATATTTAAGGTTAAAAACAGGGATTTCTATGAAAATAAGCGATATTTAAGGTTAAAAACAGGGATTTCTATGAAAATAAGCGATATTTCAGGGGAAAAACAGGGATTTCTATGAAAATAAGAGATATTTCAGGAGAAAAACAGGGATTTCCATGAAAATAAGCGATATTTTAGGGGAAAAACAGGGATTTCTATGAAAATAAGCGATATTTCAGGGGGAAAACAGGGATTTCTATGAAAATAAGCGATATTTTAGGGGAAAAACAGGGATTTCTTTGAAAATAAGCGATACTTCAGGGGAAAAACAGGGATTTCCATGAAAATAAGCGATATTTAAGGTTAAAAACAGGGATTTCTATGAAAATAAGCGATATTTTAGGGGAAAAACAGGGATTTCTATGAAAATAAGCGATATTTTAGGGGAAAAACAGGGATTTCCATGAAAATAAGCGATATTTTAGGGGAAAAAGAGGGATTTCTATGAAAATAAGCGATATTTCAGGATAAAAACAGGGATTTCTATGAAAATAAGCGATATTTCAGGATAAAAACAGGGATTTCTATGAAAATAAGCGATATTTAAGGGGAAAAACAGGGATTTCTATGAAAATAAGCGATATTTAAGGTAAAAAAACAGGGATTTCCATGAAAATAAGCGATATTTAAGGGGAAAAACAGGGATTTCTATGAAAATAAGCGATATTTTAGGGGAAAAACAGGGATTTCTATGAAAATAAGCGATATTTAAGGGGAAAAACAGGGATTTCTTTGAAAATAAGCGATACTTCAGGGGAAAAACAGGGATTTCCATGAAAATAAGCAATATTTTAGTGGAAAAACAGGGATTTCTATGAAAATAAGCGATATTTCAGGGGAAAAACAGGGATTTCCATGAAAATAAGCGATATTTCAGGGGAAAAACAGGGATTTCCATGAAAATAAGCGATATTTAAGGTTAAAAACATGGATTTCTATGAAAATATGCGATATTTTAGGGGAAAAACAGGGATTTCTATGAAAATAAGCAATATTATGATTATTTATTATATGTAATAATATATAATATATAATAATATATATAAATATATTATAAGTATGTATAAATTATTATATATAATATATATTATATAAATATATTATATATTATATAATTATATTATATATATTATATAAATATATTATATATTATATAAATTATTATATATAATGTTATTATAATTATTTATAAATATAATATACATAAATAATAATAATTATTTATAATAATATATATTATATATAATAATATACATAGGTATTATATTTTATATAATGTATATATTATATGATTGGTCATTGGCAGCGCCTTCCCGCCCTCACCTGTAAGTGATTGGTCACCGGCCGCGCCGTCCCGCCCTCGTCAGCCTGTGATTGGTTATTGGCAGCGCCGTCCCGCCCTCGTTAGCCTGTGATTGGTCACCGACAGCGCCGTCCCGCCCTCGTCAGCCTGTGATTGGTCATCAGCAGCGCCGTCCCGCCCTCGTCAGCCTGTGATTGGTCAGTGGCAGCGCCGTCCCGCCCTCGCCATCCTCTCATTGGTCATCGGCAGCGCTGTCCCGCCCTCGTCAGCCTGTGATTGGTCATCGGCAGCGCTGTCCCGCCCTCGCCATCCTCTCATTGGTCGCTGGCAGCGCTGTCCCGCCCTCATGTGTGTCTCACTGCTAATCGACAGCGTCGTCCCGCCCTCATCAGCCTCTCATTGGTCATTGGCAGCGCCGTCCCGCCCCTGCAGCGTCTCATTGGTCATCGGCAGGGCGGTCCCGCCCCTTTCTGCCTCTCATTGGTCACGGGCAGCGCTGTCCCGCCCTCGCCAGTCTTTCATTGGTCATCGGCAGCTCCGTCCCGCCTCCGCCAGCATCTCATTGGTCAGCAGCAGCAGCCTTTTCCCCGCCTTTTTCTTTGCTCTCTCTCTCCTTTCTTTCCCCTCATCCTGTTACAGAAGAAACTGAAGGAATGATGGACAAGCTGGTGCAGGATGGCAGCAGCAGGGTGGAGGCACAGGTGGGTGCGATGAAGCCGGGGGTGGGACTGGGTGGAGCCAGAGCCCAGCCTGAGCTCATTTAAGGGCTGGGAATCGCAGGGCTCAGATGTGTGCCTGGGCTTCTGGTGTCGGTGAGGTTGGCTGAGCAGTGAGGTTTGGGGGAACCGAGTTGTTGGCCTTGAGATTGATGCCCAGCTCCTTGCTCGTCGCATTCTGTTCGGCTCGAGGTTCCGGACGCGGGTTGTTCTTTACACTTTCCTCCCCAAACTTGTGACCATGTGAGGTGCCAAAAGAAGAGGTGTCTCCTAAACAGGCTTCTGCTGAGTGCTGTCCTGGTCTTGGGGTTTGTACAATGCCCACCTTTCTTCTCTAACCCACTTTGTTGAGGACCACGTGTGAGGCTTTCTTCTTTCCTGGTAGGCTTGGCGACTCCTCCACCAGACGTAGCAGGCATTTTGGGACGTCCAAGGTTCCGCAGTGAGCGTCTCCTGTTCCTGGTCAAGGTGTGGGCGTTCCAGGACATAAAGGTATCTTCATGCTTTCCCCAAGTGCCAAGTACCCCGCCAGATGCTGTTTGCCTTTTGGCACCCCCTCAGTTGCTGTAATGTCTGCGCCTTGATTCTTGGAGTGGGGTAAGTGACACCTTTGAAATCAAGCGATATTTTAGGTTAAAAACAGGGATTTCCATGAAAATAAGTGATATTTCAGGGGAAAAACAGGGATTTCTATGAAAATAAGCGATATTTCAGGATAAAAACAGGGATTTCCATGAAAATAAGCGATATTTTAAGGGAAAAACAGGGATTTCGATGAAAATAAGCGATATTTCAGGGGAAAAACAGGGATTTCTATGAAAATAAGCGATATTTCAGGGGAAAAACAGGGATTTCCATGAAAATAAGCGATATTTTAGGGGAAAAACAGGGATTTCTATGAAAATAAGCGATATTTAAGGTTAAAAACAGGGATTTCTATGAAAATAAGCGATATTTAAGGTTAAAAACAGGGATTTCTATGAAAATAAGTGATATTTAAGGTTAAAAACAGGGATTTCTATGAAAATAACTTATATTTCTTGGGAAAAACAGGGATTTCTGTGAAAATAAGTGGTATTTTAGGGGAAAAACAGGGATTTCTGTGAAAATAAGCGATATTTTAGGGGAAAAACAGGGATTTCCATGAAAATAAGCGATATTTCAGGAGAAAAACAGGGATTTCTATGAAAATAAGCGATATTTCAGGGGAAAAACAGGGATTTCCATGAAAATAAGCGATATTTAAGGGGAAAAACAGGGATTTCTTTGAAAATAAGCGATATCTTAGGGGAAAAACAGGGATTTCTATGAAAATAAGCGATATTTCAGGGGAAAAACAGGGATTTCTATGAAAATAAGAGATATTTCAGGAGAAAAACAGGGATTTCTATGAAAATAAGTGATATTTCAGGTTAAAAACAGGGATTTCTATGAAAATAAGCGATATTTCAGGTTAAAAACAGGGATTTCTATGAAAATAAGCGATATTGTAGGGGAAAAACAGGGATTTCTATGAAAATAAGCAATATTTTAGGTTAAAACCAGGGATTTCTATGAAAATAAGCAATATTTAAGGTTAAAAACAGGGATTTCTATGAAAATAAGAGATATTGAAGGGAAAAACAGGGATTTCTATGAAAATAAGCGATATTTTAGGGGAAAAACAGGGATTTCTATGAAAATAAGCGATATTTCAGGGGAAAAACAGGGATTTCAATGAAAATAAGCGATATTTAAGGTTAAAAACAGGGATTTCTATGAAAATAAGCGATATTTTAGGGGAAAAACAGGGATTTCTATGAAAATAAGCGATATTTTAGGGGAAAAACAGGGATTTCTATGAAAATAAGCGATATTTTAGGGGAAAAACAGGGATTTCTATGAAAATAAGCGATATTTCAGGGGAAAAGCAGGGATTTCTATGAAAATATGCGATATTTTAGGGGAAAAACAGGGATTTCCATGAAAATAAGCGATATTTCAGGGGAAAAACAGGGATTTCTAAGGAAATAAGCAATGTTTTAGGGGAAAAAACAGGGATTTCTATGAAAATAAGCGATATTTATGTTAAAAACAGGGATTTCTATGAAAACAAGCGATATTTTAGGGGAAAAACAGGGATTTCTATGAAAATAAGCGATATTTCAGGGGAGAAACAGGGATTTCTATGAAAATAAGCGATATTTCAGGGGAAGAACAGGGATTTCTATGAAAATAAGCGATATTTCAGGGGAAAAACAGGGGTTTCTATGAAAATAAGCGAAATTTTAGGGGAAAAACAGGGATTTCTATGAAAATAAGCGAAATTTCAGGGGAAAAACAGGGATTTCTATGAAAATAAGCGATATTTTAGGGGAAAAACAGGGATTTCCATGAAAATAAGCGATATTTAAGGTTAAAAACAGGGATTTCTATGAAAATAAGCGATATTGTAGGGGAAAAACAGGGATTTCCATGAAAATAAGCGATATTTAAGGTTAAAAACAGGGATTTCTATGAAAATAAGCGATATTTTAGGGGAAAAACAGGGATTTCTATGAAAATAAGCGATATTTCAGGGGAAAAGCAGGGATTTCCATGAAAATAAGCGATATTTAAGGTTAAAAACAGGGATTTCTATGAAAATAAGCGATATTTCAGGGGAAAAGCAGGGATTTCTATGAAAATAAGCGATATTGGAGGGGAAAAACAGGGATTTCTATGAAAATAAGCGATATTTAAGGTTAAAAACAGGGATTTCAATGAAAATAAGCGATATTTAAGGTAAAAAAACAGGGATTTCTATGAAAATAAGCGATATTTTAGGGGAAAAACAGGGGTTTCTATGAAAATAAGCGATATTTCAGGAGAAAAACAGGGATTTCTGTGAAAATAAGCGATATTTTAGGGGAAAAACAGGGATTTCCCTGAAAATAAGTGATATTTAAGGGGAAAAACAGGGATTTCCATGAAAATAAGTGATATTTAAGGGGAAAAACAGGGATTTCCATGAAAATAAGCGATATTTCAGGGGAAAATAGGGATTTCTATGAAAATAAGCGATATTTAAGGTAAAAAAACAGGGATTTCTATGAAAATAAGCGATATTTCAGGGGAGAAACAGGGATTTCTATGAAAATAAGCGATATTTCAGGGGAAAAACAGGGATTTCTTTGAAAATAAGCGATATTTCAGGGGAAAAACAGGGATTTCTATGAAAATAAGCGATATTTGATGTTAAAAACAGGGTTTTCTACGAAAATAAGCGATATCTTAGGGGAAAAACAGGGATTTCTATGAAAATAAGCGATATTTGATGTTAAAAACAGGGTTTTCTACGAAAATAAGCGATATCTTAGGGGAAAAACAGGGATTTCTATGAAAATAAGCGATATTTAAGGTTAAAAACAGGGATTTCTATGAAAATAAGTGATATTTAAGGGGAAAAACAGGGATTTCTATGAAAATAAGCGATATTTCAGGTTTAAAACAGGGATTTCTATGAAAATAAGCGATATTTCAGGTTTAAAACAGGGATTTCTATGAAAATAAGCGATATTTAAGGTTAAAAACAGGGATTTCTATGAAAATAAGCGATATTTTAGGGGAAAAACAGGGATTTCCATGAAAATAAGCGATATTTTAGGGGAAAAACAGGGATTTCTATGAAAATAAGCGATATTTATGTTAAAAACAGGGATTTCTATGAAAACAAGCGATATTTTAGGGGAAAAACAGGGATTTCTATGAAAATAAGCGATATTTCAGGGGAGAAACAGGGATTTCTATGAAAATAAGCGATATTTCAGGGGAAGAACAGGGATTTCTATGAAAATAAGCGATATTTTAGGGGAAAAACAGGGGTTTCTATGAAAATAAGCGAAATTTTAGGGGAAAAACAGGGATTTCTATGAAAATAAGCGAAATTTCAGGGGAAAAACAGGGATTTCTATGAAAATAAGCGATATTTTAGGGGAAAAACAGGGATTTCCATGAAAATAAGCGATATTTAAGGTTAAAAACAGGGATTTCTATGAAAATAAGCGATATTTAAGGGGAAAAACAGGGATTTCCATGAAAATAAGCGATATTTAAGGTTAAAAACAGGGATTTCTATGAAAATAAGCGATATTTTAGGGGAAAAACAGGGATTTCTATGAAAATAAGCGATATTTCAGGGGAAAAGCAGGGATTTCCATGAAAATAAGCGATATTTAAGGTTAAAAACAGGGATTTCTATGAAAATAAGCGATATTTCAGGGGAAAAGCAGGGATTTCTATGAAAATAAGCGATATTGGAGGGGAAAAACAGGGATTTCTATGAAAATAAGCGATATTTAAGGTTAAAAACAGGGATTTCAATGAAAATAAGCGATATTTAAGGTAAAAAAACAGGGATTTCTATGAAAATAAGCGATATTTTAGGGGAAAAACAGGGGTTTCTATGAAAATAAGCGATATTTCAGGAGAAAAACAGGGATTTCTGTGAAAATAAGCGATATTTTAGGGGAAAAACAGGGATTTCCCTGAAAATAAGTGATATTTAAGGGGAAAAACAGGGATTTCCATGAAAATAAGTGATATTTAAGGGGAAAAACAGGGATTTCCATGAAAATAAGCGATATTTCAGGGGAAAATAGGGATTTCTATGAAAATAAGCGATATTTAAGGTAAAAAAACAGGGATTTCTATGAAAATAAGCGATATTTCAGAGGAAAAACAGGGATTCCTATGAAAATAAGCGATATTTAAGGTTAAAAACAGGGATTTCTATGAAAATAAGCGATATTTTAGGGGAAAAACAGGGATTTCTATGAAAATAAGCGATATTTAAGGTTAAAAACAGGGATTTCCATGAAAATAAGCGATATTTTAGGGGAAAAACAGGGATTTCTAGAAAAATAAGCGATATTTTAGGATAAAAACAGGGATTTCTTTGAAAATAAGCGATATTTCAGGGGAAAAATAGGGATTTCTATGAAAATAAGTGATATTTTAGGGGAACAACAGGGATTTCTATGAAAACAAGTAATATTTAAGGGGAAAAACAGGGATTTCTATGAAAATAAGCGATATTTGAGGTTAAAAACTGGGTTTTCTATGAAAATAAGCGATATTTTAGGGGAAAAACAGGGATGTCTATGAAAATAAGCGATATTTTAGGGGAAAAAGAGGGATTTCTATGAAAATAAGCGATATTTTAGGGGAAAAAGAGGGATTTCCATGAAAATAAGCGATATTTAAGGGGAAAAACAGGGATTTCCATGAAAATAAGCGATATTTCAGGGGAAAAACAGGGATTTCTATGAAAATAAGTGATATTTCAGGATAAAAACAGGGATTTCCATGGAAAATAAGCGATATTTTAAGGGAAAAACAGGGTTTTCTATGAAAATAAGCGATATTTTAGGTTTAAAACAGGGATTTCTATGAAAATAAGCGATATTTCAGGGGAGAAACAGGGATTTCTATGAAAATAAGCGATATTTCAGGGGAAAAACAGGGATTTCTTTGAAAATAAGCGATATTTCAGGGGAAAAACAGGGATTTCTATGAAAATAAGCGATATTTGATGTTAAAAACAGGGTTTTCTACGAAAATAAGCGATATCTTAGGGGAAAAACAGGGATTTCTATGAAAATAAGCGATATTTTAGGGGAAAAACAGGGGTTTCTATGAAAATAAGCGATATTTCAGGAGAAAAACAGGGATTTCTGTGAAAATAAGCGATATTTCAGGGGAAAAACAGGGATTTCCCTGAAAATAAGTGATATTTAAGGGGAAAAACAGGGATTTCTATGGGAAAAAGTGATATTTCAGGGGAAAAACAGGGATTTCTATGAAAATAAGCAATATTTTAGGGGAAAAACAGGGATTTCTATGAAAATAAGCGATATTTAAGGGGAAAAACAGGGATTTCTATGAAAATAAGCGATATTTAAGGGGAAAAACAGGGATTTCTATGAAAATAAGCGATATTTTAGGGGAAAAACAGGAATTTCTATAAGTATAAGCGATATTTTAGGGGAAAAACAGGGATTTCTATGAAAATAAGCGATATTTAATGTTAAAAACAGGGATTTCTATGAAAATAAGCGATATTTCAGGGGAAAAACAGGGATTTCTATGAAAATAAGCGATATTTTAGGGGAAAAACAGGGATTTCTATGAAAATAAGCGATGTTTAAGGTTAAAAACAGGGATTTCTATGAAAATAAGCGATATTTCAGGGGAAAAACAGGGATTTCTATGAAAATAAGCGATGTTTAAGGTTAAAAACAGGGATTTCCATGAAAATAAGCGATATTTCAGGGGAAAAACAGGGATTTCCATGAAAATAAGCGATATTTTAGGGGAAAAACAGGGATTTCAATGAAAATAAGCGATATTTCAGGGGAAAAACAGGGATTTCTGTGAAAATAAGCGATATTTCAGGGGAAAAACAGGGATTTCTATGAAAATAAGCGATATTTTAGGGGAAAAACAGGGATTTCTATGAAAATAAGCGATATTTCAGGGGAAAAACAGGGATTTCTATGAAAATAAGCGATATTTTAGGGGAAAAACAGGGATTTCCATGAAAATAAGCGATATTTCAGGGGAAAAACAGGGATTTCTTTGAAAATAAGCGATATTTTAGGGGAAAAACAGGGATTTCTATGAAAATAAGTGATATTTAAGGTTAAAAACAGGGATTTCTATGAAAATAAGCGATATTTAAGGTAAAAAAACAGGGATTTCCATGAAAATAAGCGATATTTCAGAGGAAAAACAGGGATTTCTATGAAAATAAGCGATATTTAAGGGGAAAAACAGGGATTTCCATGAAAATAAGCGATATTTAAGTGGAAAAACAGGGATTTCTATGAAAATAAGTGATATTTAAGGGGAAAAACAGGGATTTCTATGAAAATAAGTGATATTTAAGGTTAAAAACAGGGATTTCTATGAAAATAAGCGATATTTAAGGTAAAAAAACAGGGATTTCCATGAAAATAAGCGATATTTCAGAGGAAAAACAGGGATTCCTATGAAAATAAGTGATATTTAAGGTAAAAAACAGGGATTTCTATGAAAATAAGTGATATTATAATTATTTATTATATATAATAATATATAATATATAATAATATATATAAATATATTATAAATATGTATAAATTATTATATATAATATATATTATATAAATATATTATATATTATATAATTATATAATATATATTATATAAATATATATTATATAAATTATTACATATAAGATTATTATAATTATTTATAAATATAATATACATGAACAACAATAATTATATATAATAATATATATTATATATAATAATATACATAGGTATTATATGTTATATAATGTATATATTATATGATTGGTCATTGGCAGCGCCGTCCCGCCCTCGCCTGTAAGTGATTGTTCACCGGCCGCGCCGTCCCGCCCTCGTCCGCTTGTGATTGGTCACCGGCCGCGCCGTCCCGCCCTCGTCAGCCTGTGATTGGTTATTGGCAGCGCCGTCCCGCCCTCGTTAGCCTGTGATTGGTCACCGACAGCGCCGTCCCGCCCTCGTCAGCCTGTGATTGGTCAGTGGCAGCGCCGTCCCGCCCTCGCCATCCTCTCATTGGTCATCGGCAGCGCTGTCCCGCCCTCGTCAGCCTCTCATTGGTCGTCGGCAGCGTTTTCCCGCCCTCGCCAGCCGGTGATTGGTCATCGGCAGCGCTGTCCCGCCCTCGTCTGCCTGTGATTGGTCACCGGCAGCGCCGTACCGCCCTCGTCAACCTCTCATTGGTCACCGGCAGCATTATCCCGCCCTCGCCCGCCTGTGATTGGTCATCGGCAGCGCCGTCCCGCCCTCGCCTGCCTGTGATTGGTTATAGGCAGCGCCGTCCCGCCCTCGTCAGCCTGTGATTGGTCATTGGCAGTGCCGTCCCGCCCTCATGTGTGTCTCACTGCTAATCGACAGCGCCGTCCCGCCCTCATCAGCCTCTCATTGGTCATTGGCAGCGCCGTCCCGCCCCTGCAGCGTCTCATTGGTCATCGGCAGGGCGGTCCCGCCCCTTTCTGCCTCTCATTCGTCACCGGCAGCGCTGTCCCGCCCTCGCCAGTCTTTCATTGGTCATCGGCACCTCCGTCCCGCCTCCGCCAGCATCTCATTGGTCAGCAGCAGCCTTTTCCCCGCCTTTTTCTTTGCTCTCTCTCTCCTTTCTTTCCCCTCATCCTGTTACAGAAGAGACTGAAGGAATGATGGACAAGCTGGTGCAGGATGGCAGCAGCAGGGTGGAGGCACAGGTGGGTGCGATGAAGCCGGGGGTGGGACTGGGTGGAGCCAGAGCCCAGCCTGAGCTCATTTAAGGGCTGGGAATCGCAGGGCTCAGATGTGTGCCTGGGCTCTTTCCGGTTAATTAATAAATTGAAATAAAGCAAATAATTGTAATTAATATGCTTATTAATATTAATGTTAATAGATAACCAAATTTAATATTAAAATATATTGCCTTTTTAAAATTATGTCTTTTTTCGTAGATTTTTTTTTAAATTTTTTTATTTTTTTAATTTCTGATAAGCTATTTCTTAATTACCACTTACTTTTGTTTTTTTTTTCCTTTTTTATTTTTTTTTTTATGCTCCTTTTTTTTTTTTACTTTTATTCTTTTTTTTATTGTTTTGTTTTTTTTTAACATTTTTTTTATTTTTTTGCTTTTCTACTTTCCCATTTAATTTTTAATATTACTCCAGTTTAAATTCATAAATATTTTATTGGTTAATTGTTTTATTTTTTATTTGTAATAAAAATTCTTTATTTCTACAGAGCTTTTTATTTTAGATTTTATTCTTTAATTCCGATTTTTTTTTTCATTTTATTTATTTATTTATTATTTAATTTCATTCAATTTTATGGCAGCGTTCTTTTTATTTTATCTTATTTAATTTTCGTTTTTATTTTTTTATTCAATTTTATGTTCTTTTTTCTTTGTGTGATTTTATTTAATCTTTGTCATTACTTCTATTTATTTTAAATTATTTTATCTTTTCTTTCAAATAATATATACGCATAATATATATATACAATATTAGTTAATACCTATTATATGTGTAAATCTCGCTCTCTACTGCCACCGTGTGGCGAAAAATCGGTACTGCAACCTTTTTTTTTTTTTTTTTTTTTTTTGCGGTGTGCTTGCCGGTTTTGCGCATGCGCCAAAATGGCGGCGATGTTCGCGCATGCGCAGTAGCGGTTCCGAGGCCGCGCATGCGCAGTGCGCGAGGACACAACTGCGCATGCGGAGCAGAAACAGGCGCCTATATAAAGAGCGTGGCAGCGGCCGCGGTTGCGCATAGATCGTGGTTGTGCGCGGCTGCTCGATGCTCTGCTGCTCCGCGCCGCACGGAGCCGCCGGGAAGGAGCTCGAAGCCGCCGCGAAGCCCCTCGGAGCCGCCGGGAAGGAGCTTGGAGCCGCCGCGAAGCTTCTCGGAGCCGCCGGGAAGGAGCTCGGAGTTTCGGGAAGCCGCTCGGAGCCGCCACGAAGCCGTTCGGAGCCGCCATGAAGCCGCTCGGAGTTTCGGGAAGCCCTTCGGAGCCGCCGGGAAGGAGCTTCGAACAGCCGCGAAGCCGCTCGGAGCCGCCGGGAAGCCGCTCGGAGCCGCCGCGAAGCCGCTCGGAGTTTCGGGAAGCCCTTCGGAGCTGCCGCGAAGCTTCTCGGAGCTGCCGCGAAGCTTCTCGGAGCCGCCGCGAAGCCCTTCGGAGCCGCCGCGAAGCCCGTCGGAGCCGCCGCGAAGCCGCTCGGAGCCGCCGCGAAGCTTCTCGAAGCCGCCGGGAAGGAGCTCGGAGCCGCCGCGAAGCCGCTCGGAGCCGCCGGGAAGGAGCTTCGAACAGCCGCGAAGCCGCTCGGAGCCGCCGCGAAGCCGCTCGGAGCCGCCGGGAAGGAGCTCGGAGTTTCGGGAAGCCCTTTGGAGCCGCCGCGAAGCCGTCGCGAAGCCTTTCGGAGCCGCCGGGAAGGAGCTTCGAGCCGCCACGAATCCGCCGCGAAGCCGCTCGGAGCCGCCGCTCGGAGTTTCGAACAGCCGAGGTATGGGGCTTTTTTGGGGCACTTGTGGGGCTCCTTTTCGGTCTCTTTCGGGGCTCTTTAGGGTCTGGTTTGGGGCACTTACGGGGCTCTTTTGGGGCTCCCTTTTGGGGCTCCCTTTTGGGGCTCCCTTTTGGGGCTCCCTTTTGGGGCTCCCTTTTGTCTCCTTTTTGTTTCCTTTTTGGCTCCTTTGGGGTTCCTTTTTGGCTCTTTTTTGGCTCCTTTTTGGCTCTTTTTTTTGGCTCCTTTTTGGGCTCCTTTTTGGGCTCCTTTTTGGGCTTCTTTGGGGCTCTTCTGGGGCACTTGTGGTGGCCCTTTGGGGCTCTAATATGTGGCTTGCAGGGCACTTTTGGGGCTCCTGTGGGGCACTTATGGGGCTTTTTTGGGGCTCATTTTTTTTGCTTTGTTTTATTTTGTTTCATCTTTATTATTATTTTATTTTTTTATAGTTCTTGACAATAATATATTACATACAATTTCTAAATATGTGTTTGTCTCGTTCTCTACTGCCGCCGTGTGGCGAAAAATCGGTACTGCAGCTTTTTTTTTTTTTGCTACGCGAATGCGCAGTAGCGCTTCCGAGGCCGCGCATGCGCAGTGCGCGAGGACACAACTGCGCATGCGGAGCAGAAACAGGCGCCTATATAAAGAGCGTGGCAGCGGCCGCGGTTGCACATAGATCACGGTTATGCGCGGGTGCTCGGAGCCGCCGGGAAGGAACTTCGAACAGCCGCGAAGCCGCTCGGAGCCGCCACGAAGCCGTTCGGAGCAGCCAGGAAGCCGCTCGGAGTTTCGGGAAGCCCTTCGGAGCCGCCGCGAAGCCGCCGGGAAGGAGCTCGGAGCCGCCGCGAAGCCGCCACGAAGCCGCTCGGAGTTTCGGGAAGGCGCTCGGAGCCGCCACGAAGCCGCTCGGAGCCACCGCGAAGCTTCTCGAAGCCGCCGCGAAGCCCCTCGGAGCCGCCGTGAGGGAGCTTCGAACAGCCGAGGTATGGGGCTTTTTTGGGGCACTTGTGGGGCTCCTTTTTGGTCTCTTTTGGGGTTCTTTGGAACTTCTTTCAGGCTCTTTTGCGGCTCTTTCAGGGCTCCTTTGGGGCACTTGTGGGGCTCTTCTGGTGCTCTTATTTGTGGCTTGCAGGACAGTGATGTGTGGCTTGCAGGGCACGTTTTGGGCTCCGTTTGGGGCTCCGTTTGGGGCTCCGTTTGGGGCTCCGTTTGGGGCTCCTTTGGGGCTCCTTTGGGGCACTTGTGGGGGTCCTTTGGGGCTCTAATATGTGGCTTGCAGGGCACTTTTGGGTCTCTTGTGGGGCTGTTTTGTGCTACTTATGGGGCACTTATTGGGCTCTTTTTGGTCTCCTTTTTGGTCTCCTTTTTGGGCTCCTTTTTGGGCTCCTTTTTGGGCTCCTTTCTGGCTCCTTTCTGGCTCCTTTCTGGCTCCTTTCTGGCTCCTTTCTGGCTCCTTTCTGGCTCCTTTCTGGCTGCTTTGGTGCCTTTGTGGGGTTCTTCTGGTGCTCTTTTATGTGGCTTGCAGAGCAGTGATGTGTGGCATGCGGGGCTCCTTTGGGGCTCCTTTGGGGCTCCTTTGGGGCTCCTTTGGGGCTCCTTTGGGGCTCCTTTGGCTCTCTAATATGTGGCTTGCAGGGCAGGGATGTGTGACTTGCAGGGTACTTTTGGGGCTTTTTTGGGGCTCCTTTTGGGTCTCTTGAGGGTCTCTTTTGTGACTCTTGGGTCTCTTTTTTGGTCTGGGGTCTCTTGGGTCTCTTTTTAGTCTCTTTTGGGGTCTCTTGGGGTCTCTAGGGTCTCTTTTGGGGCACTTGTAGGGCTTTTCTGGTGCTCTAATATGTGGCTTGCAGGGCAGTGCTGCGTGGCTTGCAGGGCTCTTTTAGGGCTGTTTTAGGGCTCTTTTGGGGCACTTATGGGGATGTTTTGGGGCACTTACGGGGCTTTTCTGGGGCACTAATATGTGGCTTGCACGGCTCTTTAGCGGCTCCTTTTTGCGGCTCATTTTAGGGTTCCTTTTAGGGCTCCTTTGGGGCACTTGTGGAGCTCTTCTTGTGCTCTAATATGTGGCTTGCAGGGCAATGATGCGTGGCTTGCAGGGCTCCTTTGGGGTTCTTTAGGGTCTCTTTTGGGGCTCCTTTGGTTCTCCCATATGTGGTTTGCAGGGCTCCTTTGGGGCTCTTTTGGGGCTCTTTTGGGGCTCGTTTTGGTCTCCTGTGCGGCTCCTTTCTGGCTCTCTTTTGGGGCTCTTTTGTGCCACTTATGCGGCTTTTTTGGGGCACTTCTGGGGCTCTTCTGGTGCTCTCATATGTGGCTTGCAAGCCAGTGACGTGTGGCTTGTAGGGCTCGTTTTGGGGTCTCTTTTGGGGTCTCTTTTGGGGTCTCTTTTGGGGCATTTGTGGGGCTTTTTTGGGGCCCTTGTGGGGCTCTTCTGGTGCTCTAATATGTGGCTGGCAGGGCTCTTTTGGGGCTCGTTTTGGGGCTCTTTAGGGGCTCCTTTCCGGCTCCTTTAGGGCTCTTTAGGGGCTCCTTTGAAGCCCCTTTAGGGCTCTTCTGGTGCTCTAATGTGTGGCTTGCAGGGCAGTGATGTGTGGCTTGCAGGGCACTTTCGGGGCTCTTTTTGGGGCTCCTTTGGGGCTCTTTTGGGGCCCTTATGGGGTTTTTCTGGGGCCCTTGTGGGTCTCTTCTGGTGCTCTAATATGTGGCTAATATGCGCAGGAACTTCTTTGCAGTGAGGTGAGGAGCACTGGCACAGGCTGCCCAGGGAGGTGGTGGAGTCTCCTTATCTGGAGTTGTTCAAGACCTGCCTGGATGCCGACCTGTGCGCCCTGCTGTAGGGAACCTGCATGGGCAGGAAGTTGGACTCCATGAGCTCTGCAGCTCCCTTCCAACCCCTCGACCAAGTGAGGTGCCAAAAGAAGAGGTGTCTCCTAAACAGGCTTCTGCTGAGTGCTGTCCTCGTCTTGGGGTTTGTACAATGCCCACCTTTCTTCTCTAACCCACTTTGTTGAGGACCACGTGTGAGGCTTTCTTCTTTCTTGGTAGGCTTGGCGACTCCTCCACCAGACGTAGCAGGCATTTTGGGACGTCCAAGGTTCCGCAGTGAGCGTCTCCTGTTCCTGGTCAAGGTGTGGGCGTTCCAGGACATAAAGGTATCTTCATGCTTTCCCCAAGTGCCAAGTACCCCGCCAGATGCTGTTTGCCTTTTGGCACCCCCTCAGTTGCTGTAATGTCTGCGCCTTGATTCTTGGAGTGTGGTAAGTGACACCTTTGAAAACAAGCGATATTTTAGGTTAAAAACAGGGATTTCTTGGAAAATAAGTGATATTTCAGGGGAAAAACAGGGATTTCTTGGAAAATAAGCGATATTTCAGGGGAAAAACAGGGATTTCTATGAAAATAAGCGATATTTAAGGTTAAAAACAGGGATTTCAATGAAAATAAGCGATATTTTAGGGGAAAAAACAGGGATTTCTATGAAAATAAGCGATATTTAAGGAGAAAAACAGGGATTTCTATGAAAATAAGCGATATTTCAGGGGAAAAACAGGGATTTCCATGATAATAAGCGATATTTCAGGGGAAAAACAGGGATTTCTTTGAAAATAAACGATATTTCAGGTTAAAAACAGGGATTTCTATGAAAATAAGCGATATTTTAGGGGAAAAACAGGGATTTCTATGAAAATAAGCGATATTTCAGGAGAAAAACAGGGATTTCCATGATAATAAGCGATATTTCAGGGGAAAAACAGGGATTTCTATGAAAATAAGCGATATTTCAGGTTAAAAACAGGGATTTCTATGAAAATAAGCGATATTTAAGTGGAAAAACAGGGATTTCTATGAAAATAAGCGATATTTCAGGAGAAAAACAGGGATTTCTATGAAAATAAGCGATATTTCAGGGGAAAAACAGGGATTTCTATGAAAATAAGCGATATTTAAGGTTAAAAACAGGGATTTCCATGAAAATAAGTGATATTTCAGGAGAAAAACAGGGATTTCTATGAAAATAAGCGATATTTCAGGGGAAAAACAGGGATATCCATGAAAATAAGCGATATTTCAGGGGAAAAAACAGGGATTTCCATAAAAATAAGCGATATTTCAGGGGAAAAACAGGGATTTCCATGAAAATAAGCGATATTTAAGGGGAAAAACAGGGATTTCTATGAAAATAAGCGATATTTAAGGGGGAAAACAGGGATTTCCATGAAAAAAAAGCGATATTTTAGGGGAAAAACAGGGATTTCTATGAAAATAAGCGATATTTAAGGGGAAAAACAGGGATTTCAATGAAAATAAGTGATATTGAAGGGGAAAAACAGGGATTTCTATGAAAATAAGCGATATTTCAGGGGAAAAACAGGGATTTCTATGAAAATAAGCGATATTTCAGGTTAAAAACAGGGATTTCTATGAAAATAAGCGATATTTAAGGGGAAAAAACAGGTATTTCTATGAAAATAAGCGATATTTAAGGTTAAAAACAGGGATTTCTATGAAAATAAGCGATATTTCAGGGGAAAAACAGGGATTTCTATGAAAATAAGCGATATTTCAGGGGAAAAACAGGGATTTCTATGAAAATAAGCAATATTTCAGGGGAAAAACAGGGATTTCTATGAAAATAAGCGATATTTAAGGTTAAAAACAGGGATTTCCATGAAAATAAGCGATATTTAAGGGGAAAAACAGGTATTTCTATGAAAATAAGCGATATTTCAGGGGAAAAACAGGGATTTCCATGAAAATAAGCGATATTTAAGGGGAAAAACAGGGATTTCTATGAAAATAAGCGATATCTTAGGGGAAAAACAGGGATTTCTATGAAAATAAGCGATATTTCAGGTTAAAAACAGGGATTTCTATGAAAATAAGCAATATTTTAGTGGAAAAACAGGGATTTCTATGAAAATAAGCGATATTTCAGGGGAAAAACAGGGATTTCTATGAAAATAAGCGATATTTTAGGTTAAAAACAGGGATTTCTATGAAAATAGGTGATATTTAAGGTTAAAAACAGGGATTTCAATGAAAATAAGCGATATTTTAGGGGAAAAAACAGGGATTTCTATGAAAATAAGCGATATTTAAGGGGAAAAACATGGATTTCTATGAAAATAAGCGATATTTAAGGTGAAAAACAGGGATTTCAATGAAAATAAGCGATATTTCAGGGGAAAAAACAGGGATTTCAATGAAAATAAGTGATATTGAAGGGGAAAAACAGGGATTTCTATGAAAATAAGCGATATTTTAGGGGAAAAACAGGGATTTCTATGAAAATAAGCGATATTTAAGGTTAAAAACAGGGATTTCTATGAAAATAAGTGATATTTTAGGGGAAAAACAGGGATTTCCATGAAAATAAGCGATATTTTAGGGGAAAAACAGGGATTTCCATGAAAATAAGTGATATTTCAGGAGAAAAACAGGGATTTCTATGAAAATAAGCGATATTTAAGGTTAAAAACAGGGATTTCCATGAAAATAAGCGATATTTAAGGTTAAAAACAGGGATTTCTATGAAAATAAGCGATATTTTAGGGGAAAAACAGGGATTTCCATGAAAATAAGCGATATTTCAGGAGAAAAACAGGGATTTCTATGAAAATAAGCGATATTTTAGGGGAAAAACAGGGATTTCTATGAAAATAAGCGATATTTTAGGGGAAAAACAGGGATTTCTATGAAAATAAGCAATATTTCAGGGGAAAAACAGGGATTTCTATGAAAATAAGTGATATTTAAGGGGAAAAACAGGGATTTCAATGAAAATAAGCGATATTTTAGGGGAAAAACAGGGATTTCTATGAAAATAAGCGATATTTCAGGGGAAAAACAGGGATTTCCATGAAAATAAGCGATATTTATGGGGAAAAACAGGGATTTCCATGAAAATGAGCGATATTTAAGTGGAAAAACAGGGATTTCTAAGAAAATAAGCAATGTTTTAGGGGAAAAACAGGGATTTCTATGAAAATAAGCGATATTTCAGGGGAAAAACAGGGATTTCTATGAAAATAAGTGATATTTCAGGGGAAAAACAGGGATTTCTATGAAAATAAGCGATATTTCAGGGGAAAAACAGGGATTTCTATGAAAATAAGCGATATTTCAGGGGAAAAACAGGGATTTCTATGAAAATAAGCGATATTTAAGGGGAAAAACAGGGATTTCTATGAAAATAAGCGATATTTCAGGGAAAAAACAGGGATTTCTATGAAAATAAGCGATATTTTAGGGGAAAAACAGGGATTTCTATGAAAATAAGCGATATTTAAGTGGAAAAACAGGGATTTCTATGAAAATAAGCGATATTTTAGGGGAAAAACAGGGATTTCTATGAAAATAAGCGATATTTTAGGGGAAAAAACAGGGATTTCTATGAAAATAAGCGATATTTCAGGTTAAAAACAGGGATTTCTATGAAACTAAGCGATATTTTAGGGGAAAAAACAGGGATTTCTATGAAAATAAGCGATATTTAAGGTTAAAAACAGGGATTTCTATGAAAATAAGCGATATTTTAGGGGAAAAACAGGGATTTCTATGAAAATAAGCGATGCTTTAGGGGAAAAACAGGGATTTCAATGAAAATAAGCGATATTTCAGGGGAAAAACAGGGATTTCTATGAAAATAAGCGATATTTCAGGATAAAAACAGGGATTTCCATGAAAATAAGCGATATTTTAGGGGAAAAACAGGGATTTCTATGAAAATAAGCGATATTTTAGAGGAAAAACAGGGATTTCTATGAAAATAAGCAATATTTCAGGTGTAAAACAGGGATTTCTATGAAAATAAGCGATATTTAAGGTTAAAAACAGGGATTTCTATGAAAATAAGCGATATTTCAGGGGAAAAACAGGGATTTCTATGAAAATAAGCGATATTTAAGGGGAAAAACAGGGATTTCCATGAAAATTAGCGATATTTTAGGGGAAAAACAGGGATTTCTATGAAAATAAGCGATATTTAAGGAAAAACAGGGATTTCTATGAAAATAAGTGATATTTAAGGGGAAAAACAGGGATTTCTATGAAAATAAGCGATATTTTAGGGGAAAAACAGGGATTTCCATGAAAATTAGCGATATTTTAGGGGAAAAACAGGGATTTCTATGAAAATAAGCGATATTTAAGGAAAAACAGGGATTTCTATGAAAATAAGTGATATTTCAGGGGAAAAACAGGGATTTCAATGAAAATAAGCGATATTTTAGGGGAAAAACAGGGATTTCTATGAAAATAAGCGATATTTCATGTTTAAAACAGGGATTTCTATGAAAATAAGTGATATTTTAGGGGAAAAACAGGGATTTCCATGAAAATAAGCGATATTTCAGGGGAAAAACAGGGATTTCTATGAAAATAAGCGATGTTTAAGGTTAAAAACAGGGATTTCTATGAAAATAAGCAATATTTCAGGGGAAAAACAGGGATTTCCATGAAAATAAGCGATATTTCAGGGGAAAAACAGGGATTTCTATGAAAATAAGCGATATTTCAGGGGAAAAACAGGGATTTCTATGAAAATAGGTGATATTTAAGGTTAAAAATGTGGATTTCTATGAAAATATGCGATATTTTAGGGGAAAAACAGGGATTTCTATGTAAATAAGCGATATTGAAGTGGAAAAACAGGGATTTCTATGAAAATAAGCGATATTTTAGGGAAAAAACAGGGATTTCTATGAAAATAAGCGATATTTTAGGGGAAAAACAGGGATTTCTATGAAAATAAGCGATATTTTAGGGGAAAAACAGGGATTTCTATGAAAATAAGCGATATTTCAGGGGAAAAACAGGGATTTCTATGAAAATAAGCGATATTTTAGGGGAAAAACAGGGATTTCCATGAAAATAAGCGATATTTCAGGGAAAAAAACAGGGATTTCTATGAAAATAAGCGATATTTAAGTGGAAAAACAGGGATTTCTATGAAAATAAGCGATATTTAAGTGGAAAAACAGGGATTTCTATGAAAATAAGCGATATTTTAGGTTAAAAACAGGGATTTCTATGAAAATAAGCGATATTTTAGGGGAAAAAACAGGGATTTCTATGAAAATAAGCGATATTTAAGGTTAAAAACAGGGATTTCTATGAAACTAAGCGATATTTTAGGGGAAAAAACAGGGATTTCTATGAAAATAAGCGATATTTAAGGTTAAAAACAGGGATTTCTATGAAAATAAGCGATATTTTAGGGGAAAAACAGGGATTTCTATGAAAATAAGCGATGCTTTAGGGGAAAAACAGGGATTTACATGAAAATAAGCGATATTTTAGGGGAAAAACAGGGATTTCTATGAAAATAAGCGATATTTTAGGTGAAAAACAGGGATTTCTATGAAAATAAGCGATATTTCAGGATAAAAATAGGGATTTCCATGAAAATAAGCGATATTTTAGGGGAAAAACAGGGATTTCTATGAAAATAAGCGATATTTAAGGTTAAAAACAGGGATTTCTATGAAAATAAGCGATATTTCAGGGGAAAAACAGGGATTTCTATGAAAATAAGCGATATTTAAGGGGAAAAACAGGGATTTCCATGAAAATTAGCGATATTTTAGGGGAAAAACAGGGATTTCTATGAAAATAAGCGATATTTAAGGAAAAACAGGGATTTCTATGAAAATAAGTGATATTTAAGGGGAAAAACAGGGATTTCTATGAAAATAAGCGATATTTTAGGGGAAAAACAGGGATTTCTATGAAAATAAGCGATATTTTAGGGGAAAAACAGGGATTTCCATGAAAATTAGCGATATTTTAGGGGAAAAAGAGGGATTTCTATGAAAATAAGCGGTATTTAAGGAAAAACAGGGATTTCTATGAAAATAAGTGATATTTCAGGGGAAAAACAGGGATTTCTATGAAAATAAGCGATATTTCAGGGGAAAAACAGGGATTTCTATGAAAATAAGCGATGTTTAAGGTTAAAAACAGGGATTTCTATGAAAATAAGCAATATTTCAGGGGAAAAACAGGGATTTCCATGAAAATAAGCGATATTTCAGGGGAAAAACAGGGATTTCTATGAAAGTAAGCGATATTTCAGGGGAAAAACAGGGATTTCTATGAAAATAAGCGATATTTTAGGGGAAAAACTGGGATTTCTATGAAAAAAAGCGATATTTCAGGGGAAAAACAGGGATTTATATGAAAATAAGCGATATTTAAGGGGAAAAACAGGGTTTTCAATGAAAAAAAGTGATATTTCAGGTTAAAAACAGGGATTTCTATGGAAATAAGCGATATTTAAGGTTAAAAACAGGGATTTCCATGAAAATAAGTGATATTTCAGGGGAAAAACAGGGATTTCTATGGAAATAAGCGATATTTCAGGGGAAAAACAGGGGTTTCTATGAAAATAAGCGATATTTCAGGGGAAAAACAGGGATTTCCATGAAAATAAGCGATATTTCAGGTTTAAAACAGGGATTTCTATGAAAATAAGCGATATTTAAGGTAAAAAAAAGGGATTTCTATGAAAATAAGCGATATTTCAGGGGAAAAACAGGGATTTCTATGAAAATAAGCGATATTTTAGGGGAAAAACAGGGATTTCTATGAAAATAAGAGATATTTCAGGGGAAAAACAGGGATTTCTATGAAAATAAGCGATATTTAAGGTTAAAAACAGGGATTTCTATGAAAATAAGCGATATTTTAGGGGAAAAACAGGGATTTCTATGAAAATAAGCAATATTTCAGTTAAAAACAGGGATTTCTATGAAAATAAGCGATATTTCAGGGGAAAAACAGGGATTTCTATGAAAATAAGCGATATTTAAGGTTAAAAACAGGGATTTCTATGAAAATAAGCGATATTTCAGGGGAAAAACAGGGATTTCTATGAAAATAGGTGATATTTAAGGTTAAAAATGTGGATTTCTATGAAAATATGCGATATTTTAGGGGAAAAACAGGGATTTCTATGTAAATAAGCGATATTGAAGTGGAAAAACAGGGATTTCTATGGAAATAAGCGATATTTTAGGGGAAAAACAGGGATTTCTATGAAAATAAGCGATATTTCAGGGGAAAAACAGGGATTTCTATGAAAATAAGCGATATTTTAGGGGAAAAACAGGGATTTCCATGAAAATAAGCGATATTTCATGTTTAAAACAGGGATTTCTATGAAAATAAGCGATATTTTAGGGGAAAAAACAGGGATTTCCATGAAAATAAGCGATATTTAAGGTTAAAAACAGGGATTTCTATGAAAATAAGTGATATTTCAGGGGAAAAACAGGGATTTCCATGAAAATAAGCGATATTTCAGGGGAAAAATAGGGATTTCCATGAAAATAAGCGATATTTAAGGTTAAAAACAGGGATTTCTATGAAAATAAGCGATATTTTAGGGGAAAAACAGGGATTTCTATGAAAATAAGCGATATTTTAGGGGAAAAACAGGGATTTCTATGAAAATAAGCGATATTTTAGTGGAAAAACAGGGATTTCTATGAAAATAAGCGATATTTCAGGGGAAAAACAGGGATTTCTTGGAAAATAAGTGATATTTCAGGGGAAAAACAGGGATTTCTATGAAAATAAGCGGTATTTCAGGGGAAAAACATGGATTTCTATGAAAATAAGCAATATTTTAGGGGAAAAAACAGGGATTTCCATGAAAATAAGCGATATTTCAGGGGAAAAACAGGGATTTCTATGAAAATAAGCGATATTTCAGGGGAAAAACAGGGATTTCTATGAAAATAAGCGATATTTAAGGGGAAAAACACGGATTTCTATGAAAATTAGCAATATTTAAGGGGAAAAACAGGAATTTCTATGAAAATAAGCGATATTTTAGGGGAAAAACAGGGATTTCCATGAAAATAAGCGATATTTCAGGGGAAAAACAGGGATTTCTATGAAAATAAGCGATATTTCAGGGGAAAAACAGGGATTTCTATGAAAATAAGTGATATTTAAGGGGAAAAACAGGGATTTCAATGAAAATAAGCGATATTTAAGGTTAAAAACAGGGATTTCTATGAAAATAAGTGATATTTCAGGGGAAAAACAGGGATTTCTATGAAAACAAGCAATATTTTAGGGGAAAAACAGGGATTTCCATGAAAATAAGCGATATTTTAGGGGAAAAAGAGGGATTTCTATGAAAATAAGCGATATTTCAGGATAAAAACAGGGATTTCTATGAAAATAAGCGATATTTAAGGGGAAAAACAGGGATTTTGATGAAAATAAGCGATATTTAAGGGGAAAAACAGGGATTTCCATGAAAATAAGCGATATTTTAGGGGAAAAAGAGGGATTTCTATGAAAATAAGCGATATTTAAGGTTAAAAACAGGGATTTCTATGAAAATAAGCGATATTTAAGGAAAAACAGGGATTTCTATGAAAATAAGAGATATTGAAGTGGGAAAACAGGGATTTCTATGAAAATAAGCGATATTTAAGGGGAATAACAGGGATTTCAATGGAAATAAGCGATATTTTAGGGGAAAAACAGGGATTTCCATGAAAATAAGCGATATTTTAGGGGAAAAACAGGGATTTTTATGAAAATAAGCGATATTTTAGAGAAAAAACAGGGATTTCTTTGAAAATAAGCGATATTTAAGGGGAAAAACAGGGATTTCCATGAAAATAAGCGATATTTCAGGAGAAAAACAGGGATTTCTTTGAAAATAAGCGATATTTAAGGGGAAAAACAGGGATTTCTATGAAAATAAGCGATATTTAAGGGGAATAACAGGGATTTCAATGGAAATAAGCGATATTTCGGGATAAAAACAGGGATTTCTATGAAAATAAGCGATATTTTAGAGGAAAAACAGGGATTTCTTTGAAAATAAGCGATATTTAAGGGGAAAAACAGGGATTTCTATGAAAACAAGCGATATCTTAGGGGAAAAAGAGGGATTTACACGAAAATAAGAGATATTGAAGTGGGAAAACAGGGATTTCTATGAAAATAAGCGATATTTTAGGGGAAAAACAGGGATTTCCATGAAAATAATCGATATTTTAGGGGAAAAACAGGGATTTCCATGAAAATAAGCGATATTTAAGGGGAACAACAGGGATTTCCATGAAAATAAGCGATATTTCAGGGGAAAATAGGGATTTCTATGAAAATAAGCGATATTTAAGGTAAAAAAACAGGGATTTCTATGAAAATAAGCGATATTTCAGGGGAGAAACAGGGATTTCTATGAAAATAAGCGATATTTCAGGGGAAAAACAGGGATTTCTTTGAAAATAAGCGATATTTCAGGGGAAAAACAGGGATTTCTATGAAAATAAGCGATATTTGATGTTAAAAACAGGGTTTTCTACGAAAATAAGCGATATCTTAGGGGAAAAACAGGGATTTCTATGAAAATAAGCGATATTTGATGTTAAAAACAGGGTTTTCTACGAAAATAAGCGATATCTTAGGGGAAAAACAGGGATTTCTATGAAAATAAGCGATATTTAAGGTTAAAAACAGGGATTTCTATGAAAATAAGTGATATTTAAGGGGAAAAACAGGGATTTCTATGAAAATAAGCGATATTTCAGGTTTAAAACAGGGATTTCTATGAAAATAAGCGATATTTCAGGTTTAAAACAGGGATTTCTATGAAAATAAGCGATATTTAAGGTTAAAAACAGGGATTTCTATGAAAATAAGCGATATTTTAGGGGAAAAACAGGGATTTCCATGAAAATAAGCGATATTTTAGGGGAAAAACAGGGATTTCTATGAAAATAAGCGATATTTATGTTAAAAACAGGGATTTCTATGAAAACAAGCGATATTTTAGGGGAAAAACAGGGATTTCTATGAAAATAAGCGATATTTCAGGGGAGAAACAGGGATTTCTATGAAAATAAGCGATATTTCAGGGGAAGAACAGGGATTTCTATGAAAATAAGCGATATTTCAGGGGAAAAACAGGGGTTTCTATGAAAATAAGCGAAATTTTAGGGGAAAAACAGGGATTTCTATGAAAATAAGCGAAATTTCAGGGGAAAAACAGGGATTTCTATGAAAATAAGCGATATTTTAGGGGAAAAACAGGGATTTCTATGAAAATAAGCGATATTTAAGGGGAAAAACAGGGATTTCCATGAAAATAAGCGATATTTAAGGTTAAAAACAGGGATTTCTATGAAAATAAGCGATATTTTAGGGGAAAAACAGGGATTTCTATGAAAATAAGCGATATTTCAGGGGAAAAGCAGGGATTTCCATGAAAATAAGCGATATTTAAGGTTAAAAACAGGGATTTCTATGAAAATAAGCAATATTTTAGGGGAAAAACAGGGATTTCTATGAAAATAAGCGATATTTAAGGTAAAAAAACAGGGATTTCTATGAAAATAAGCGATATTTTAGGGGAAAAACAGGGGTTTCTATGAAAATAAGCGATATTTCAGGAGAAAAACAGGGATTTCTGTGAAAATAAGCGATATTTTAGGGGAAAAACAGGGATTTCCCTGAAAATAAGTGATATTTAAGGGGAAAAACAGGGATTTCCATGAAAATAAGTGATATTTAAGGGGAAAAACAGGGATTTCCATGAAAATAAGCGATATTTCAGGGGAAAATAGGGATTTCTATGAAAATAAGCGATATTTAAGGTAAAAAAACAGGGATTTCTATGAAAATAAGCGATATTTCAGGGGAGAAACAGGGATTTCTATGAAAATAAGCGATATTTCAGGGGAAAAACAGGGATTTCTTTGAAAATAAGCGATATTTCAGGGGAAAAACAGGGATTTCTATGAAAATAAGCGATATTTGATGTTAAAAACAGGGTTTTCTACGAAAATAAGCGATATCTTAGGGGAAAAACAGGGATTTCTATGAAAATAAGCGATATTTAAGGTTAAAAACAGGGATTTCTATGAAAATAAGTGATATTTAAGGGGAAAAACAGGGATTTCTATGAAAATAAGCGATATTTCAGGTTTAAAACAGGGATTTCTATGAAAATAAGCGATATTTCAGGTTTAAAACAGGGATTTCTATGAAAATAAGCGATATTTAAGGTTAAAAACAGGGATTTCTATGAAAATAAGCGATATTTTAGGGGAAAAACAGGGATTTCCATGAAAATAAGCGATATTTTAGGGGAAAAACAGGGATTTCTATGAAAATAAGCGATATTTATGTTAAAAACAGGGATTTCTATGAAAACAAGCGATATTTTAGGGGAAAAACAGGGATTTCTATGAAAATAAGCGATATTTCAGGGGAGAAACAGGGATTTCTATGAAAATAAGCGATATTTCAGGGGAAGAACAGGGATTTCTATGAAAATAAGCGATATTTTAGGGGAAAAACAGGGGTTTCTATGAAAATAAGCGAAATTTTAGGGGAAAAACAGGGATTTCTATGAAAATAAGCGAAATTTCAGGGGAAAAACAGGGATTTCTATGAAAATAAGCGATATTTTAGGGGAAAAACAGGGATTTCCATGAAAATAAGCGATATTTAAGGTTAAAAACAGGGATTTCTATGAAAATAAGCGATATTTAAGGGGAAAAACAGGGATTTCCATGAAAATAAGCGATATTTAAGGTTAAAAACAGGGATTTCTATGAAAATAAGCGATATTTTAGGGGAAAAACAGGGATTTCTATGAAAATAAGCGATATTTCAGGGGAAAAGCAGGGATTTCCATGAAAATAAGCGATATTTAAGGTTAAAAACAGGGATTTCTATGAAAATAAGCGATATTTCAGGGGAAAAGCAGGGATTTCTATGAAAATAAGCGATATTGGAGGGGAAAAACAGGGATTTCTATGAAAATAAGCGATATTTAAGGTTAAAAACAGGGATTTCAATGAAAATAAGCGATATTTAAGGTAAAAAAACAGGGATTTCTATGAAAATAAGCGATATTTTAGGGGAAAAACAGGGATTTCTATGAAAATAAGCGATATTTATGTTAAAAACAGGGATTTCTATGAAAACAAGCGATATTTTAGGGGAAAAACAGGGATTTCTATGAAAATAAGCGATATTTCAGGGGAGAAACAGGGATTTCTATGAAAATAAGCGATATTTCAGGGGAAGAACAGGGATTTCTATGAAAATAAGCGATATTTTAGGGGAAAAACAGGGGTTTCTATGAAAATAAGCGAAATTTTAGGGGAAAAACAGGGATTTCTATGAAAATAAGCGAAATTTCAGGGGAAAAACAGGGATTTCTATGAAAATAAGCGATATTTTAGGGGAAAAACAGGGATTTCCATGAAAATAAGCGATATTTAAGGTTAAAAACAGGGATTTCTATGAAAATAAGCGATATTTAAGGGGAAAAACAGGGATTTCCATGAAAATAAGCGATATTTAAGGTTAAAAACAGGGATTTCTATGAAAATAAGCGATATTTTAGGGGAAAAACAGGGATTTCTATGAAAATAAGCGATATTTCAGGGGAAAAGCAGGGATTTCCATGAAAATAAGCGATATTTAAGGTTAAAAACAGGGATTTCTATGAAAATAAGCGATATTTCAGGGGAAAAGCAGGGATTTCTATGAAAATAAGCGATATTGGAGGGGAAAAACAGGGATTTCTATGAAAATAAGCGATATTTAAGGTTAAAAACAGGGATTTCAATGAAAATAAGCGATATTTAAGGTAAAAAAACAGGGATTTCTATGAAAATAAGCGATATTTTAGGGGAAAAACAGGGGTTTCTATGAAAATAAGCGATATTTCAGGAGAAAAACAGGGATTTCTGTGAAAATAAGCGATATTTTAGGGGAAAAACAGGGATTTCCCTGAAAATAAGTGATATTTAAGGGGAAAAACAGGGATTTCCATGAAAATAAGTGATATTTAAGGGGAAAAACAGGGATTTCCATGAAAATAAGCGATATTTCAGGGGAAAATAGGGATTTCTATGAAAATAAGCGATATTTAAGGTAAAAAAACAGGGATTTCTATGAAAATAAGCGATATTTCAGAGGAAAAACAGGGATTCCTATGAAAATAAGCGATATTTAAGGTTAAAAACAGGGATTTCTATGAAAATAAGCGATATTTTAGGGGAAAAACAGGGATTTCTATGAAAATAAGCGATATTTAAGGTTAAAAACAGGGATTTCCATGAAAATAAGCGATATTTTAGGGGAAAAACAGGGATTTCTAGAAAAATAAGCGATATTTCAGGATAAAAACAGGGATTTCTTTGAAAATAAGCGATATTTCAGGGGAAAAATAGGGATTTCTATGAAAATAAGTGATATTTTAGGGGAACAACAGGGATTTATATGAAAACAAGTAATATTTAAGGGGAAAAACAGGGATTTCTATGAAAATAAGCGATATTTGAGGTTAAAAACAGGGTTTTCTATGAAAATAAGCGATATTTTAGGGGAAAAACAGGGATGTCTATGAAAATAAGCGATATTTTAGGGGAAAAAGAGGGATTTCTATGAAAATAAGCGATATTTTAGGGGAAAAAGAGGGATTTCCATGAAAATAAGCGATATTTAAGGGGAAAAACAGGGATTTCCATGAAAATAAGCTATATTTAAGGTTAAAAACAGGGATTTCTATGAAAATAAGTGATATTTCAGGATAAAAACAGGGATTTCCATGGAAAATAAGCGATATTTCAGGAGAAAAACAGGGTTTTCTATGAAAATAAGCGATATTTTAGGTTTAAAACAGGGATTTCTATGAAAATAAGCGATATTTCAGGGGAGAAACAGGGATTTCTATGAAAATAAGCGATATTTAAGGGGAAAAACAGGGATTTCTATGAAAATAAGCGATATTTAAGGAAAAACAGGGATTTCTATGAAAATAAGTGATATTTAAGGGGAAAAACAGGGATTTCTATGAAAATAAGCGATATTTAAGGAAAAACAGGGATTTCTATGAAAATAAGTGATATTTAAGGGGAAAAACAGGGATTTCTATGAAAATAAGCGATATTTTAGGGGAAAAACAGGGATTTCCATGAAAATAAGCGATATTTTAGGGGAAAAACAGGGATTTCTATGAAAATAAGCGATATTTCAGGGGAAAAGCAGGGATTTCCATGAAAATAAGCGATATTTAAGGTTAAAAACAGGGATTTCTATGAAAATAAGCAATATTTCAGGGGAAAAACAGGGATTTCTATGAAAATAAGCGATATTTAAGGTAAAAAAACAGGGATTTCTATGAAAATAAGCGATATTTTAGGGGAAAAACAGGGGTTTCTATGAAAATAAGCGATATTTCAGGAGAAAAACAGGGATTTCTGTGAAAATAAGCGATATTTTAGGGGAAAAACAGGGATTTCCCTGAAAATAAGTGATATTTAAGGGGAAAAACAGGGATTTCCATGAAAATAAGTGATATTTAAGGGGAAAAACAGGGATTTCCATGAAAATAAGCGATATTTCAGGGGAAAATAGGGATTTCTATGAAAATAAGCGATATTTAAGGTAAAAAAACAGGGATTTCTATGAAAATAAGCGATATTTCAGGGGAGAAACAGGGATTTCTATGAAAATAAGCGATATTTCAGGGGAAAAACAGGGATTTCTTTGAAAATAAGCGATATTTCAGGGGAAAAACAGGGATTTCTATGAAAATAAGCGATATTTGATGTTAAAAACAGGGTTTTCTACGAAAATAAGCGATATCTTAGGGGAAAAACAGGGATTTCTATGAAAATAAGCGATATTTAAGGTTAAAAACAGGGATTTCTATGAAAATAAGTGATATTTAAGGGGAAAAACAGGGATTTCTATGAAAATAAGCGATATTTCAGGTTTAAAACAGGGATTTCTATGAAAATAAGCGATATTTCAGGTTTAAAACAGGGATTTCTATGAAAATAAGCGATATTTAAGGTTAAAAACAGGGATTTCTATGAAAATAAGCGATATTTTAGGGGAAAAACAGGGATTTCCATGAAAATAAGCGATATTTTAGGGGAAAAACAGGGATTTCTATGAAAATAAGCGATATTTATGTTAAAAACAGGGATTTCTATGAAAACAAGCGATATTTTAGGGGAAAAACAGGGATTTCTATGAAAATAAGCGATATTTCAGGGGAGAAACAGGGATTTCTATGAAAATAAGCGATATTTCAGGGGAAGAACAGGGATTTCTATGAAAATAAGCGATATTTTAGGGGAAAAACAGGGGTTTCTATGAAAATAAGCGAAATTTTAGGGGAAAAACAGGGATTTCTATGAAAATAAGCGAAATTTCAGGGGAAAAACAGGGATTTCTATGAAAATAAGCGATATTTTAGGGGAAAAACAGGGATTTCCATGAAAATAAGCGATATTTAAGGTTAAAAACAGGGATTTCTATGAAAATAAGCGATATTTAAGGGGAAAAACAGGGATTTCCATGAAAATAAGCGATATTTAAGGTTAAAAACAGGGATTTCTATGAAAATAAGCGATATTTTAGGGGAAAAACAGGGATTTCTATGAAAATAAGCGATATTTCAGGGGAAAAGCAGGGATTTCCATGAAAATAAGCGATATTTAAGGTTAAAAACAGGGATTTCTATGAAAATAAGCGATATTTCAGGGGAAAAGCAGGGATTTCTATGAAAATAAGCGATATTGGAGGGGAAAAACAGGGATTTCTATGAAAATAAGCGATATTTAAGGTTAAAAACAGGGATTTCAATGAAAATAAGCGATATTTAAGGTAAAAAAACAGGGATTTCTATGAAAATAAGCGATATTTTAGGGGAAAAACAGGGATTTCTATGAAAATAAGCGATATTTATGTTAAAAACAGGGATTTCTATGAAAACAAGCGATATTTTAGGGGAAAAACAGGGATTTCTATGAAAATAAGCGATATTTCAGGGGAGAAACAGGGATTTCTATGAAAATAAGCGATATTTCAGGGGAAGAACAGGGATTTCTATGAAAATAAGCGATATTTTAGGGGAAAAACAGGGGTTTCTATGAAAATAAGCGAAATTTTAGGGGAAAAACAGGGATTTCTATGAAAATAAGCGAAATTTCAGGGGAAAAACAGGGATTTCTATGAAAATAAGCGATATTTTAGGGGAAAAACAGGGATTTCCATGAAAATAAGCGATATTTAAGGTTAAAAACAGGGATTTCTATGAAAATAAGCGATATTTAAGGGGAAAAACAGGGATTTCCATGAAAATAAGCGATATTTAAGGTTAAAAACAGGGATTTCTATGAAAATAAGCGATATTTTAGGGGAAAAACAGGGATTTCTATGAAAATAAGCGATATTTCAGGGGAAAAGCAGGGATTTCCATGAAAATAAGCGATATTTAAGGTTAAAAACAGGGATTTCTATGAAAATAAGCGATATTTCAGGGGAAAAGCAGGGATTCCTATGAAAATAAGCGATATTGGAGGGGAAAAACAGGGATTTCTATGAAAATAAGCGATATTTAAGGTTAAAAACAGGGATTTCAATGAAAATAAGCGATATTTAAGGTAAAAAAACAGGGATTTCTATGAAAATAAGCGATATTTTAGGGGAAAAACAGGGGTTTCTATGAAAATAAGCGATATTTCAGGAGAAAAACAGGGATTTCTGTGAAAATAAGCGATATTTTAGGGGAAAAACAGGGATTTCCCTGAAAATAAGTGATATTTAAGGGGAAAAACAGGGATTTCCATGAAAATAAGTGATATTTAAGGGGAAAAACAGGGATTTCCATGAAAATAAGCGATATTTCAGGGGAAAATAGGGATTTCTATGAAAATAAGCGATATTTAAGGTAAAAAAACAGGGATTTCTATGAAAATAAGCGATATTTCAGAGGAAAAACAGGGATTCCTATGAAAATAAGCGATATTTAAGGTTAAAAACAGGGATTTCTATGAAAATAAGCGATATTTTAGGGGAAAAACAGGGATTTCTATGAAAATAAGCGATATTTAAGGTTAAAAACAGGGATTTCCATGAAAATAAGCGATATTTTAGGGGAAAAACAGGGATTTCTAGAAAAATAAGCGATATTTCAGGATAAAAACAGGGATTTCTTTGAAAATAAGCGATATTTCAGGGGAAAAATAGGGATTTCTATGAAAATAAGTGATATTTTAGGGGAACAACAGGGATTTATATGAAAACAAGTAATATTTAAGGGGAAAAACAGGGATTTCTATGAAAATAAGCGATATTTGAGGTTAAAAACAGGGTTTTCTATGAAAATAAGCGATATTTTAGGGGAAAAACAGGGATGTCTATGAAAATAAGCGATATTTTAGGGGAAAAAGAGGGATTTCTATGAAAATAAGCGATATTTTAGGGGAAAAAGAGGGATTTCCATGAAAATAAGCGATATTTAAGGGGAAAAACAGGGATTTCCATGAAAATAAGCTATATTTAAGGTTAAAAACAGGGATTTCTATGAAAATAAGTGATATTTCAGGATAAAAACAGGGATTTCCATGGAAAATAAGCGATATTTTAAGGGAAAAACAGGGTTTTCTATGAAAATAAGCGATATTTTAGGTTTAAAACAGGGATTTCTATGAAAATAAGCGATATTTCAGGGGAGAAACAGGGATTTCTATGAAAATAAGCGATATTTAAGGGGAAAAACAGGGATTTCTATGAAAATAAGCGATATTTAAGGAAAAACAGGGATTTCTATGAAAATAAGTGATATTTAAGGGGAAAAACAGGGATTTCTATGAAAATAAGCGATATTTAAGGAAAAACAGGGATTTCTATGAAAATAAGTGATATTTAAGGGGAAAAACAGGGATTTCTATGAAAATAAGCGATATTTTAGGGGAAAAACAGGGATTTCTATGAAAATAAGCGATATTTTAGGGGAAAAACAGGGATTTCCATGAAAATTAGCGATATTTTAGGGGAAAAAGAGGGATTTCTATGAAAATAAGCGATATTTAAGGAAAAACAGGGATTTCTATGAAAATAAGTGATATTTCAGGGGAAAAACAGGGATTTCTATGAAAATAAGCGATATTTTAGGGGAAAAACAGGGATTTCCATGAAAATAAGCGATATTTAAGGTTAAAAACAGGGATTTCTATGAAAATAAGCGATATTTAAGGGGAAAAACAGGGATTTCCATGAAAATAAGCGATATTTAAGGTTAAAAACAGGGATTTCTATGAAAATAAGCGATATTTTAGGGGAAAAACAGGGATTTCTATGAAAATAAGCGATATTTCAGGGGAAAAGCAGGGATTTCCATGAAAATAAGCGATATTTAAGGTTAAAAACAGGGATTTCTATGAAAATAAGCGATATTTCAGGGGAAAAGCAGGGATTTCTATGAAAATAAGCGATATTGGAGGGGAAAAACAGGGATTTCTATGAAAATAAGCGATATTTAAGGTTAAAAACAGGGATTTCAATGAAAATAAGCGATATTTAAGGTAAAAAAACAGGGATTTCTATGAAAATAAGCGATATTTTAGGGGAAAAACAGGGGTTTCTATGAAAATAAGCGATATTTCAGGAGAAAAACAGGGATTTCTGTGAAAATAAGCGATATTTTAGGGGAAAAACAGGGATTTCCCTGAAAATAAGTGATATTTAAGGGGAAAAACAGGGATTTCCATGAAAATAAGTGATATTTAAGGGGAAAAACAGGGATTTCCATGAAAATAAGCGATATTTCAGGGGAAAATAGGGATTTCTATGAAAATAAGCGATATTTAAGGTAAAAAAACAGGGATTTCTATGAAAATAAGCGATATTTCAGAGGAAAAACAGGGATTCCTATGAAAATAAGCGATATTTAAGGTTAAAAACAGGGATTTCTATGAAAATAAGCGATATTTTAGGGGAAAAACAGGGATTTCTATGAAAATAAGCGATATTTAAGGTTAAAAACAGGGATTTCCATGAAAATAAGCGATATTTTAGGGGAAAAACAGGGATTTCTAGAAAAATAAGCGATATTTCAGGATAAAAACAGGGATTTCTTTGAAAATAAGCGATATTTCAGGGGAAAAATAGGGATTTCTATGAAAATAAGTGATATTTTAGGGGAACAACAGGGATTTATATGAAAACAAGTAATATTTAAGGGGAAAAACAGGGATTTCTATGAAAATAAGCGATATTTGAGGTTAAAAACAGGGTTTTCTATGAAAATAAGCGATATTTTAGGGGAAAAACAGGGATGTCTATGAAAATAAGCGATATTTTAGGGGAAAAAGAGGGATTTCTATGAAAATAAGCGATATTTTAGGGGAAAAAGAGGGATTTCTATGAAAATAAGCGATATTTCAGGGGAAAAACAGGGATTTCTATGAAAATAAGCGATATTTTAGGGGAAAAACAGGGATTTCTATGGAAATAAGCGATATTTAAGGGGAAAAACAGGGATTTCTATGAAAATAAGCGATATTTCAGGGGAAAAACAGGGATTTCTATGAAAATAAGCGATATTTCAGGGGAAAAACAGGGATTTCTATGAAAATAAGCGATATTTTAGGGGAAAAACAGGGATTTCCATGAAAATAAGCGATATTTCATGTTTAAAACAGGGATTTCTATGAAAATAAGCGATATTTTAGGGGAAAAAACAGGGATTTCCATGAAAATAAGCGATATTTAAGGTTAAAAACAGGGATTTCTATGAAAATAAGTGATATTTCAGGGGAAAAACAGGGATTTCCATGAAAATAAGCGATATTTCAGGGGAAAAATAGGGATTTCCATGAAAATAAGCGATATTTAAGGTTAAAAACAGGGATTTCTATGAAAATAAGCGATATTTTAGGGGAAAAACAGGGATTTCTATGAAAATAAGCGATATTTTAGGGGAAAAACAGGGATTTCTATGAAAATAAGCGATATTTTAGTGGAAAAACAGGGATTTCTATGAAAATAAGCGATATTTCAGGGGAAAAACAGGGATTTCTTGGAAAATAAGTGATATTTCAGGGGAAAAACAGGGATTTCTATGAAAATAAGCGGTATTTCAGGGGAAAAACATGGATTTCTATGAAAATAAGCAATATTTTAGGGGAAAAACAGGGATTTCCATGAAAATAAGCGATATTTCAGGGGAAAAACAGGGATTTCTATGAAAATAAGCGATATTTCAGGGGAAAAACAGGGATTTCAATGAAAATAAGCGATATTTAAGTGGAAAAACAGGGATTTCTATGAAAATAAGCGATATTTCAGGGGAAAAACAGGGATTTCTATGAAAATAAGCGATATTTCAGGGGAAAAACAGGGATTTCCATGAAAATAAGCGATATTTCAGGGGAAAATACACGGATTTCTATGAAAATAAGCGACATTTTAGGGGAAAAACAGGGATTTCTATGAAAATAAGCGATATTTCAGGGGAAAAACAGGGATTTCTATGAAAATAAGCGATATTTAAGGGGAAAAACACGGATTTCTATGAAAATTAGCAATATTTAAGGGGAAAAACAGGAATTTCTATGAAAATAAGCGATATTTTAGGGGAAAAACAGGGATTTCCATGAAAATAAGCGATATTTCAGGGGAAAAACAGGGATTTCTATGAAAATAAGCGATATTTCAGGGGAAAAACAGGGATTTCTATGAAAATAAGTGATATTTAAGGGGAAAAACAGGGATTTCAATGAAAATAAGCGATATTTAAGGTTAAAAACAGGGATTTCTATGAAAATAAGTGATATTTCAGGGGAAAAACAGGGATTTCTATGAAAACAAGCAATATTTTAGGGGAAAAACAGGGATTTCCATGAAAATAAGCGATATTTTAGGGGAAAAAGAGGGATTTCTATGAAAATAAGCGATATTTCAGGATAAAAACAGGGATTTCTATGAAAATAAGCGATATTTAAGGGGAAAAACAGGGATTTTGATGAAAATAAGCGATATTTAAGGGGAAAAACAGGGATTTCCATGAAAATAAGCGATATTTTAGGGGAAAAAGAGGGATTTCTATGAAAATAAGCGATATTTTAGGGGAAAAACAGGGATTTCTATGAAAATAAGCGATATTTAAGGAAAAACAGGGATTTCTATGAAAATAAGAGATATTGAAGTGGGAAAACAGGGATTTCTATGAAAATAAGCGATATTTAAGGGGAATAACAGGGATTTCAATGGAAATAAGCGATATTTTAGGGGAAAAACAGGGATTTCCATGAAAATAAGCGATATTTTAGGGGAAAAACAGGGATTTTTATGAAAATAAGCGATATTTTAGAGAAAAAACAGGGATTTCTTTGAAAATAAGCGATATTTAAGGGGAAAAACAGGGATTTCCATGAAAATAAGCGATATTTCAGGAGAAAAACAGGGATTTCTTTGAAAATAAGCGATATTTAAGGGGAAAAACAGGGATTTCTATGAAAATAAGCGATATTTAAGGGGAATAACAGGGATTTCAATGGAAATAAGCGATATTTCGGGATAAAAACAGGGATTTCTATGAAAATAAGCGATATTTTAGAGGAAAAACAGGGATTTCTTTGAAAATAAGCGATATTTAAGGGGAAAAACAGGGATTTCTATGAAAACAAGCGATATCTTAGGGGAAAAAGAGGGATTTACACGAAAATAAGAGATATTGAAGTGGGAAAACAGGGATTTCTATGAAAATAAGCGATATTTTAGGGGAAAAACAGGGATTTCCATGAAAATAATCGATACTTTAGGGGAAAAACAGGGATTTCCATGAAAATAAGCGATATTTAAGGGGAACAACAGGGATTTCCATGAAAATAAGCGATATTTCAGGGGAAAATAGGGATTTCTATGAAAATAAGCGATATTTAAGGTAAAAAAACAGGGATTTCTATGAAAATAAGCGATATTTCAGGGGAGAAACAGGGATTTCTATGAAAATAAGCGATATTTCAGGGGAAAAACAGGGATTTCTTTGAAAATAAGCGATATTTCAGGGGAAAAACAGGGATTTCTATGAAAATAAGCGATATTTGATGTTAAAAACAGGGTTTTCTACGAAAATAAGCGATATCTTAGGGGAAAAACAGGGATTTCTATGAAAATAAGCGATATTTGATGTTAAAAACAGGGTTTTCTACGAAAATAAGCGATATCTTAGGGGAAAAACAGGGATTTCTATGAAAATAAGCGATATTTAAGGTTAAAAACAGGGATTTCTATGAAAATAAGTGATATTTAAGGGGAAAAACAGGGATTTCTATGAAAATAAGCGATATTTCAGGTTTAAAACAGGGATTTCTATGAAAATAAGCGATATTTCAGGTTTAAAACAGGGATTTCTATGAAAATAAGCGATATTTAAGGTTAAAAACAGGGATTTCTATGAAAATAAGCGATATTTTAGGGGAAAAACAGGGATTTCCATGAAAATAAGCGATATTTTAGGGGAAAAACAGGGATTTCTATGAAAATAAGCGATATTTATGTTAAAAACAGGGATTTCTATGAAAACAAGCGATATTTTAGGGGAAAAACAGGGATTTCTATGAAAATAAGCGATATTTCAGGGGAGAAACAGGGATTTCTATGAAAATAAGCGATATTTCAGGGGAAGAACAGGGATTTCTATGAAAATAAGCGATATTTCAGGGGAAAAACAGGGGTTTCTATGAAAATAAGCGAAATTTTAGGGGAAAAACAGGGATTTCGATGAAAATAAGCGAAATTTCAGGGGAAAAACAGGGATTTCTATGAAAATAAGCGATATTTTAGGGGAAAAACAGGGATTTCCATGAAAATAAGCGATATTTAAGGTTAAAAACAGGGATTTCTATGAAAATAAGCGATATTTAAGGGGAAAAACAGGGATTTCCATGAAAATAAGCGATATTTAAGGTTAAAAACAGGGATTTCTATGAAAATAAGCGATATTTTAGGGGAAAAACAGGGATTTCTATGAAAATAAGCGATATTTCAGGGGAAAAGCAGGGATTTCCATGAAAATAAGCGATATTTAAGGTTAAAAACAGGGATTTCTATGAAAATAAGCAATATTTCAGGGGAAAAACAGGGATTTCTATGAAAATAAGCGATATTTAAGGTAAAAAAACAGGGATTTCTATGAAAATAAGCGATATTTTAGGGGAAAAACAGGGGTTTCTATGAAAATAAGCGATATTTCAGGAGAAAAACAGGGATTTCTGTGAAAATAAGCGATATTTTAGGGGAAAAACAGGGATTTCCCTGAAAATAAGTGATATTTAAGGGGAAAAACAGGGATTTCCATGAAAATAAGTGATATTTAAGGGGAAAAACAGGGATTTCCATGAAAATAAGCGATATTTCAGGGGAAAATAGGGATTTCTATGAAAATAAGCGATATTTAAGGTAAAAAAACAGGGATTTCTATGAAAATAAGCGATATTTCAGGGGAGAAACAGGGATTTCTATGAAAATAAGCGATATTTCAGGGGAAAAACAGGGATTTCTTTGAAAATAAGCGATATTTCAGGGGAAAAACAGGGATTTCTATGAAAATAAGCGATATTTGATGTTAAAAACAGGGATTTCTATGAAAATAAGTGATATTTAAGGGGAAAAACAGGGATTTCTATGAAAATAAGCGATATTTCAGGTTTAAAACAGGGATTTCTATGAAAATAAGCGATATTTCAGGTTTAAAACAGGGATTTCTATGAAAATAAGTGATATTTAAGGGGAAAAACAGGGATTTCTATGAAAATAAGTGATATTTAAGGGGAAAAACAGGGATTTCTATGAAAATAAGCGATATTTCAGGTTTAAAACAGGGATTTCTATGAAAATAAGCGATATTTCAGGTTTAAAACAGGGATTTCTATGAAAATAAGCGATATTTAAGGTTAAAAACAGGGATTTCTATGAAAATAAGCGATATTTTAGGGGAAAAACAGGGATTTCCATGAAAATAAGCGATATTTTAGGGGAAAAACAGGGATTTCTATGAAAATAAGCGATATTTATGTTAAAAACAGGGATTTCTATGAAAACAAGCGATATTTTAGGGGAAAAACAGGGATTTCTATGAAAATAAGCGATATTTCAGGGGAGAAACAGGGATTTCTATGAAAATAAGCGATATTTCAGGGGAAGAACAGGGATTTCTATGAAAATAAGCGATATTTTAGGGGAAAAACAGGGGTTTCTATGAAAATAAGCGAAATTTTAGGGGAAAAACAGGGATTTCTATGAAAATAAGCGAAATTTCAGGGGAAAAACAGGGATTTCTATGAAAATAAGCGATATTTTAGGGGAAAAACAGGGATTTCCATGAAAATAAGCGATATTTAAGGTTAAAAACAGGGATTTCTATGAAAATAAGCGATATTTAAGGGGAAAAACAGGGATTTCCATGAAAATAAGCGATATTTAAGGTTAAAAACAGGGATTTCTATGAAAATAAGCGATATTTTAGGGGAAAAACAGGGATTTCTATGAAAATAAGCGATATTTCAGGGGAAAAGCAGGGATTTCCATGAAAATAAGCGATATTTAAGGTTAAAAACAGGGATTTCTATGAAAATAAGCGATATTTCAGGGGAAAAGCAGGGATTTCTATGAAAATAAGCGATATTGGAGGGGAAAAACAGGGATTTCTATGAAAATAAGCGATATTTAAGGTTAAAAACAGGGATTTCAATGAAAATAAGCGATATTTAAGGTAAAAAAACAGGGATTTCTATGAAAATAAGCGATATTTTAGGGGAAAAACAGGGGTTTCTATGAAAATAAGCGATATTTCAGGAGAAAAACAGGGATTTCTGTGAAAATAAGCGATATTTTAGGGGAAAAACAGGGATTTCCCTGAAAATAAGTGATATTTAAGGGGAAAAACAGGGATTTCCATGAAAATAAGTGATATTTAAGGGGAAAAACAGGGATTTCCATGAAAATAAGCGATATTTCAGGGGAAAATAGGGATTTCTATGAAAATAAGTGATATTTAAGGTAAAAAAACAGGGATTTCTATGAAAATAAGCGATATTTCAGAGGAAAAACAGGGATTCCTATGAAAATAAGCGATATTTAAGGTTAAAAACAGGGATTTCTATGAAAATAAGCGATATTTCAGGGGAAAAACAGGGATTTCTATGAAAATAAGCGATATTTAAGGTTAAAAACAGGGATTTCCATGAAAATAAGCGATATTTTAGGGGAAAAACAGGGATTTCTAGAAAAATAAGCGATATTTCAGGATAAAAACAGGGATTTCTTTGAAAATAAGCGATATTTCAGGGGAAAAATAGGGATTTCTATGAAAATAAGCGATATTTGAGGTTAAAAACAGGGTTTTCTATGAAAATAAGCGATATTTTAGGGGAAAAACAGGGATGTCTATGAAAATAAGCGATATTTTAGGGGAAAAAGAGGGATTTCTATGAAAATAAGCGATATTTTAGGGGAAAAAGAGGGATTTCCATGAAAATAAGCGATATTTAAGGGGAAAAACAGGGATTTCCATGAAAATAAGCTATATTTAAGGTTAAAAACAGGGATTTCTATGAAAATAAGTGATATTTCAGGATAAAAACAGGGATTTCCATGGAAAATAAGCGATATTTTAAGGGAAAAACAGGGTTTTCTATGAAAATAAGCGATATTTTAGGTTTAAAACAGGGATTTCTATGAAAATAAGCGATATTTCAGGGGAGAAACAGGGATTTCTATGAAAATAAGCGATATTTCAGGGGAAAAACAGGGATTTCTTTGAAAATAAGCGATATTTCAGGGGAAAAACAGGGATTTCTATGAAAATAAGCGATATTTGATGTTAAAAACAGGGTTTTCTACGAAAATAAGCGATATCTTAGGGGAAAAACAGGGATTTCTATGAAAATAAGCGATATTTTAGGGGAAAAACAGGGGTTTCTATGAAAATAAGCGATATTTAAGGGGAAAAACAGGGATTTCTATGAAAATAAGCGATATTTCAGGGGAAAAACAGGGATTTCCCTGAAAATAAGTGATATTTAAGGGGAAAAACAGGGATTTCCATGAAAATAAGCGATATTTCAGGGGAAAATAGGGATTTCTATGAAAATAAGCGATATTTAAGGTAAAAAAACAGGGATTTCTATGAAAATAAGCGATATTTCAGAGGAAAAACAGGGATTCCTATGAAAATAAGCGATATTTAAGGTTAAAAACAGGGATTTCTATGAAAATAAGCGATATTTTAGGGGAAAAACAGGGATTTCTTTGAAAATAAGCGATATTTAAGGTTAAAAACAGGGATTTCCATGAAAATAAGCGATATTTTAGGGGAAAAACAGGGATTTCTAGAAAAATAAGCGATATTTCAGGATAAAAACAGGGATTTCTTTGAAAATAAGCGATATTTTAAGGGAAAAATAGGGATTTCTATGAAAATAAATGATATTTTAGGGGAACAACAGGGATTTATATGAAAACAAGTAATATTTAAGGGGAAAAACAGGGATTTCTATGAAAATAAGCGATATTTGAGGTTAAAAACAGGGATTTCTATGAAAATAAGCGATGTTTTAGGGGAAAAACAGGGATGTCTATGAAAATAAGCGATATTTTAGGGTTAAAAATAGGGATTTCTATGAAAATAAGCGATATTTTAGGGGAAAAAGAGGGATTTCTATGAAAATAAGCGATATTTTAGGGGAAAAACAGGGATTTCCATGAAAATAAGCGATATCTTAGGGGAAAAACAGGGATTTCTATGAAAATAAGGGATATTTTAGGCGAAAAACAGGGATTTCTATGGGAAAAAGTGATATTTCAGGGGAAAAACAGGGATTTCTATGAAAATAAGCAATATTTTAGGGGAAAAACAGGGATTTCTATGAAAATAAGCGATATTTAAGGGGAAAAACAGGGATTTCTATGAAAATAAGCGATATTTTAGGGGAAAAACAGGAATTTCTATAAGTATAAGCGATATTTTAGGGGAAAAACAGGGATTTCTATGAAAATAAGCGATATTTAATGTTAAAAACAGGGATTTCTATGAAAATAAGCGATATTTTAGGGGAAAAACAGGGATTTCTATGAAAATAAGCGATATTTTAGGGGAAAAACAGGGATTTCTATGAAAATAAGCGATGTTTAAGGTTAAAAACAGGGATTTCTATGAAAATAAGCGATATTTCAGGGGAAAAACAGGGATTTCTATGAAAATAAGCGATGTTTAAGGTTAAAAACAGGGATTTCCATGAAAATAAGCGATATTTCAGGGGAAAAACAGGGATTTCCATGAAAATAAGCGATATTTTAGGGGAAAAACAGGGATTTCAATGAAAATAAGCGATATTTCAGGGGAAAAACAGGGATTTCTGTGAAAATAAGCGATATTTCAGGGGAAAAACAGGGATTTCTATGAAAATAAGCGATATTTTAGGGGAAAAACAGGGATTTCTATGAAAATAAGCGATATTTCAGGGGAAAAACAGGGATTTCTATGAAAATAAGCGATATTTTAGGGGAAAAACAGGGATTTCCATGAAAATAAGCGATATTTCAGGGGAAAAACAGGGATTTCTTTGAAAATAAGCGATATTTTAGGGTTAAAAACAGGGATTTCCATGAAAATAAGCGATATTTTAGGGGAAAAACAGGGATTTCTATGACAATAAGCGATATTTAAGGGGAAAAACAGGGATTTCCATGAAAATAAGCGATATTTAAGTGGAAAAACAGGGATTTCTATGAAAATAAGTGATATTTAAGGGGAAAAACAGGGATTTCTATGAAAATAAGTGATATTTAAGGTTAAAAACAGGGATTTCTATGAAAATAAGCGATATTTAAGGTAAAAAAACAGGGATTTCCATGAAAATAAGCGATATTTCAGAGGAAAAACAGGGATTCCTATGAAAATAAGTGATATTTAAGGTAAAAAACAGGGATTTCTATGAAAATAAGTGATATTATAATTATTTATTATATATAATAATATATAATATATAATAATATATATAAATATATTATAAATATGTATAAATTATTATATATAATATATATTATATAAATATATTATATATTATATAATTATATAATATATATTATATAAATATATATTATATAAATTATTACATATAAGATTATTATAATTATTTATAAATATAATATACATGAACAACAATAATTATATATAATAATATATATTATATATAATAATATACATAGGTATTATATGTTATATAATGTATATATTATATGATTGGTCATTGGCAGCGCCGTCCCGCCCTCGCCTGTAAGTGATTGTTCACCGGCCGCGCCGTCCCGCCCTCGTCCGCTTGTGATTGGTCACCGGCCGCGCCGTCCCGCCCTCGTCAGCCTGTGATTGGTTATTGGCAGCGCCGTCCCGCCCTCGTTAGCCTGTGATTGGTCACCGACAGCGCCGTCCCGCCCTCGTCAGCCTGTGATTGGTCAGTGGCAGCGCCGTCCCGCCCTCGCCATCCTCTCATTGGTCATCGGCAGCGCTGTCCCGCCCTCGTCAGCCTCTCATTGGTCGTCGGCAGCGTTTTCCCGCCCTCGCCAGCCGGTGATTGGTCATCGGCAGCGCTGTCCCGCCCTCGTCTGCCTGTGATTGGTCACCGGCAGCGCCGTACCGCCCTCGTCAACCTCTCATTGGTCACCGGCAGCATTATCCCGCCCTCGCCCGCCTGTGATTGGTCATCGGCAGCGCCGTCCCGCCCTCGCCTGCCTGTGGTTGGTTATAGGCAGCGCCGTCCCGCCCTCGTCAGCCTGTGATTGGTCATTGGCAGTGCCGTCCCGCCCTCATGTGTGTCTCACTGCTAATCGACAGCGCCGTCCCGCCCTCATCAGCCTCTCATTGGTCATTGGCAGCGCCGTCCCGCCCCTGCAGCGTCTCATTGGTCATCGGCAGGGCGGTCCCGCCCCTTTCTGCCTCTCATTCGTCACCGGCAGCGCTGTCCCGCCCTCGCCAGTCTTTCATTGGTCATCGGCAGCTCCGTCCCGCCTCCGCCAGCATCTCATTGGTCAGCAGCAGCCTTTTCCCCGCCTTTTTCTTTGCTCTCTCTCTCCTTTCTTTCCCCTCATCCTGTTACAGAAGAGACTGAAGGAATGATGGACAAGCTGGTGCAGGATGGCAGCAGCAGGGTGGAGGCACAGGTGGGTGCGATGAAGCCGGGGGTGGGACTGGGTGGAGCCAGAGCCCAGCCTGAGCTCATTTAAGGGCTGGGAATCGCAGGGCTCAGATGTGTGCCTGGGCTCTTTCCGGTTAATTAATAAATTGAAATAAAGCAAATAATTGTAATTAATATGCTTATTAATATTAATGTTAATAGATAACCAAATTTAATATTAAAATATATTGCCTTTTTAAAATTATGTCTTTTTTCGTAGATTTTTTTTTTAATTTTTTTATTTTTTTAATTTCTGATAAGCTATTTCTTAATTACCACTTACTTTTGTTTTTTTTTTCCTTTTTTATTTTTTTTTTTTATGCTCCTTTTTTTTTTTTACTTTTATTCTTTTTTTTATTGTTTTGTTTTTTTTTAACATTTTTTTTATTTTTTTGCTTTTCTACTTTCCCATTTAATTTTTAATATTACTCCAGTTTAAATTCATAAATATTTTATTGGTTAATTGTTTTATTTTTTATTTGTAATAAAAATTCTTTATTTCTACAGAGCTTTTTATTTTAGATTTTATTCTTTAATTCCGATTTTTTTTTTCATTTTATTTATTTATTTATTATTTAATTTCATTCAATTTTATGGCAGCGTTCTTTTTATTTTATCTTATTTAATTTTCGTTTTTATTTTTTTATTCAATTTTATGTTCTTTTTTCTTTGTGTGATTTTATTTAATCTTTGTCATTACTTCTATTTATTTTAAATTATTTTATCTTTTCTTTCAAATAATATATACGCATAATATATATATACAATATTAGTTAATACCTATTATATGTGTAAATCTCGCTCTCTACTGCCACCGTGTGGCGAAAAATCGGTACTGCAACTTTTTTTTTTTTTTTTTTTTTTTTGCGGTGTGCTTGCCGGTTTTGCGCATGCGCCAAAATGGCGGCGATGTTCGGTCATGCGCAGTAGCGGTTCCGAGGCCGCGCATGCGCAGTGCGCGAGGACACAACTGCGCATGCGGAGCAGAAACAGGCGCCTATATAAAGAGCGTGGCAGCGGCCGCGGTTGCGCATAGATCGTGGTTGTGCGCGGCTGCTCGATGCTCTGCTGCTCTGCGCCGCACGGAGCCGCCGGGAAGGAGCTCGAAGCCGCCGCGAAGCCCCTCGGAGCCGCCGGGAAGGAGCTTGGAGCCGCCGCGAAGCTTCTCGGAGCCGCCGGGAAGGAGCTCGGAGTTTCGGGAAGCCGCTCGGAGCCGCCACGAAGCCGTTCGGAGCCGCCATGAAGCCGCTCGGAGTTTCGGGAAGCCCTTCGGAGCCGCCGGGAAGGAGCTTCGAACAGCCGCGAAGCCGCTCGGAGCCGCCGGGAAGCCGCTCGGAGCCGCCGCGAAGCCGCTCGGAGTTTCGGGAAGCCCTTCGGAGCTGCCGCGAAGCTTCTCGGAGCTGCCGCGAAGCTTCTCGGAGCTGCCGCGAAGCTTCTCGGAGCCGCCGGGAAGGAGCTCGGAGCCGCCGCGAAGCTCCTCGGAGCCGCCGCGAAGCCCTTCGGAGCCGCCACGAAGCCGCTCGGAGCCGCCGCGAAGCTTCTCGAAGCCGCCGGGAAGGAGCTCGGAGCCGCCGCGAAGCCGCTCGGAGCCGCCGGGAAGGAGCTCGGAGTTTCGGGAAGCCCTTTGGAGCCGCCGCGAAGCCGTCGCGAAGCCTTTCGGAGCCGCCGGGAAGGAGCTTCGAGCCGCCACGAATCCGCCGCGAAGCCGCTCGGAGCCGCCGCTCGGAGTTTCGAACAGCCGAGGTATGGGGCATTTTTGGGGCACTTGTGGGGCTCCTTTTCGGTCTCTTTCGGGGCTCTTTAGGGTCTGGTTTGGGGCACTTACGGGGCTCTTTTGGGGCTCCCTTTTGGGGCTCCCTTTTGGGGCTCCCTTTTGGGGCTCCCTTTTGGGGCTCCCTTTTGTCTCCTTTTTGTTTCCTTTTTGGCTCCTTTGGGGTTCCTTTTTGGCTCTTTTTTGGCTCCTTTTTGGCTCTTTTTTTTGGCTCCTTTTTGGGCTCCTTTTTGGGCTCCTTTTTGGGCTTCTTTGGGGCTCTTCTGGGGCACTTGTGGTGGCCCTTTGGGGCTCTAATATGTGGCTTGCAGGGCACTTTTGGGGCTCCTGTGGGGCACTTATGGGGCTTTTTTGGGGCTCATTTTTTTTGCTTTGTTTTATTTTGTTTCATCTTTATTATTATTTTATTTTTTTATAGTTCTTGACAATAATATATTACATACAATTTCTAAATATGTGTTTGTCTCGTTCTCTACTGCCGCCGTGTGGCGAAAAATCGGTACTGCAGCTTTTTTTTTTTTTGCTACGCGAATGCGCAGTAGCGCTTCCGAGGCCGCGCATGCGCAGTGCGCGAGGACACAACTGCGCATGCGGAGCAGAAACAGGCGCCTATATAAAGAGCGTGGCAGCGGCCGCGGTTGCACATAGATCACGGTTATGCGCGGGTGCTCGGAGCCGCCGGGAAGGAACTTCGAACAGCCGCGAAGCCGCTCGGAGCCGCCACGAAGCCGTTCGGAGCAGCCAGGAAGCCGCTCGGAGTTTCGGGAAGCCCTTCGGAGCCGCCGCGAAGCCGCCGGGAAGGAGCTCGGAGCCGCCGCGAAGCCGCTCGGAGCCGCCGCGAAGCCGCCACGAAGCCGCTCGGAGTTTCGGGAAGGCGCTCGGAGCCGCCACGAAGCCGCTCGGAGCCACCGCGAAGCTTCTCGAAGCCGCCGCGAAGCCCCTCGGAGCCGCCGTGAGGGAGCTTCGAACAGCCGAGGTATGGGGCTTTTTGGGGCACTTGTGGGGCTCCTTTTTGGTCTCTTTTGGGGTTCTTTGGAACTTCTTTCAGGCTCTTTTGCGGCTCTTTCGGGGCTCCTTTGGGGCACTTGTGGGGCTCTTCTGGTGCTCTTATTTGTGGCTTGCAGGACAGTGATGTGTGGCTTGCAGGGCACGTTTTGGGCTCCGTTTGGGGCTCCTTTGGGGCTCCGTTTGGGGCTCCGTTTGGGGCTCCTTTGGGGCACTTGTGGGGGTCCTTTGGGGCTCTAATATGTGGCTTGCAGGGCACTTTTGGGTCTCTTGTGGGGCTGTTTTGTGCTACTTATGGGGCACTTATTGGGCTCTTTCGGGGCTCTTTTTGGTCTCCTTTTTGGTCTCCTTTTTGGTCTCCTTTTTGGGCTCCTTTTTGGGCTCCTTTTTGGGCTCCTTTTTGGGCTCCTTTTTGGGCTCCTTTCTGGCTCCTTTCTGGCTCCTTTCTGGCTCCTTTCTGGCTCCTTTCTGGCTCCTTTCTGGCTGCGTTGGTGCCTTTGTGGGGATCTTCTGGTGCTCTTTTATGTGGCTTGCAGAGCAGTGATGTGTGGCATGCGGGGCTCCTTTGGGGCTCCTTTGGGGCTCCTTTGGGGCTCCTTTGGGGCTCCTTTGGGGCTCCTTTGGGGCTCCTTTGGGGCTCCTTTGGGGCTCCTTTGGCTCTCTAATATGTGGCTTGCAGGGCAGGGATGTGTGACTTGCAGGGTACTTTTGGGGCTTTTTTGGGGCTCCTTTTGGGTCTCTTGAGGGTCTCTTTTGTGACTCTTGGGTCTCTTTTTTGGTCTGGGGTCTCTTGGGTCTCTTTTTAGTCTCTTTTGGGGTCTCTTGGGGTCTCTAGGGTCTCTTTTGGGGCACTTGTAGGGCTTTTCTGGTGCTCTAATATGTGGTTTGCAGGGCAGTGCTGCGTGGCTTGCAGGGCTCTTTTAGGGCTCTTTTGGGGCTCTTTTGGGGCTCCTTTGGGGGCACTTATGGGGATGTTTTGGGGCACTTACGGGGCTTTTCTGGGGCACTAATATGTGGCTTGCACGGCTCTTTAGCGGCTCCTTTTTGCGGCTCATTTTAGGGTTCCTTTTAGGGCTCCTTTGGGGCACTTGTGGAGCTCTTCTTGTGCTCTAATATGTGGCTTGCAGGGCAATGATGCGTGGCTTGCAGGGCTCCTTTGGGGTTCTTTAGGGTCTCTTTTGGGGCTCCTTTGGTTCTCCCATATGTGGTTTGCAGGGCTCTTTTGGGGCTCTTTTGGGGCTCGTTTTGGTCTCCTGTGCGGCTCCTTTCTGGCTCTCTTTTGGGGCTCTTTTGTGCCACTTATGCGGCTTTTTGGGGGCACTTCTGGGGCTCTTCTGGTGCTCTCATATGTGGCTTGCAGGCCAGTGACGTGTGGCTTGTAGGGCTCGTTTTGGGGTCTCTTTTGGGGTCTCTTTTGGGGTCTCTTTTGGGGTCTCTTTTGGGGTCTCTTTTGGGGTCTCTTTTGGGGCATTTGTGGGGCTTTTTTGGGGCCCTTGTGGGGCTCTTCTGGTGCTCTAATATGTGGCTTGCAGGGCTCTTTTGGGGCTCGTTTTGGGGCTCTTTAGGGGCTCCTTTCCGGCTCCTTTAGGGCTCTTTAGGGGCTCCTTTGAAGCCCCTTTAGGGCTCTTCTGGTGCTCTAATGTGTGGCTTGCAGGGCAGTGATGTGTGGCTTGCAGGGCACTTCTGGGGCTCCTTTGGGGCACTTCTGGGGCTCCTTTGGTGCTCTAATATGTGGCTTGCAGGGCACTTTCAGGGCTCCTTTGGGGCTCTTTTGGGGCCCTTATGGGGTTTTTCTGGGGCCCTTGTGGGTCTCTTCTGGTGCTCTAATATGTGGCTAATATGCGCAGGAACTTCTTTGCAGTGAGGTGAGGAGCACTGGCACAGGCTGCCCAGGGAGGTGGTGGAGTCTCCTTATCTGGAGTTGTTCAAGACCTGCCTGGATGCCGACCTGTGCGACCTGTGCTGATGGGTTGTCAGTGCCACCTGCTGCTCTTAAGAAAAGGTAGGTTTGATTTCTTTTGGTTTCCAGAGCATTTGCTACACTTTCATTCTGTCTCTCTTCTTTTTTTTTCTTTTTGCTCTGAATAAATGGCAGGTTCAATTCATTTTGGCTTCTGTAGCATTTGCTTCACTTGTGTTCTGTTTCTCTTCTCTTTTTTCCATGTTGCCTGGCGGTGCCTCGCTGCAGTTCCCATGACCCCCGGGCACACTTGTGACCAAGTGAGGTGCCAAAAGAAGAGGTGTCTCCTAAACAGGCTTCTGCTGAGTGCTGTCCTGGTCTTGGGGTTTGTACAATGCCCACCTTTCTTCTCTAACCCACTTTGTTGAGGACCACGTGTGAGGCTTTCTTCTTTCTTCGTAGGCTTGGCGACTCCTCCACCAGACGTAGCAGGCATTTTGGGACGTCCAAGGTTCCGCAGTGAGCGTCTCCTGTTCCTGGTCAAGGTGTGGGCGTTCCAGGACATAAAGGTATCTTCATGCTTTCCCCAAGTGCCAAGTACCCCGCCAGATGCTGTTTGCCTTTTGGCACCCGCTCAGTTGCTGTAATGTCTGCGCCTTGATTCTTGGAGTGGGGTAAGTGACACCTTTGAAAACAAGCGATATTTTAGGTTAAAAACAGGGATTTCTATGAAAATAAGCGATATTTAAGGTTAAAAACAGGGATTTCTATGAAAATAAGCAATATTTTAGGGGAAAAACAGGGATTTCTATGAAAATAAGCGATATTTTAGGGGAAAAACAGGGATTTCTATGAAAATAAGCGATATTTAAGGGGGAAAAACAGGGATTTCTATGAAAATAAGCGATATTTCAGGGGAAAAACAGGGATTTCCATGAAAATAAGCGATATTTTAGGGGAAAAACAGGGATTTCCATGAAAATAAGCGATATTTTAGGGGAAAAACAGGGATTTCTGTGAAAATAAGCGATATTTAAGGTTAAAAACAGGGATTTCTATGAAAATAAGTGATTTTTAAGGTTAAAAACAGGGATTTCCAGGAAAATAAGCGATATTTCAGGTTAAAAACAGGGATTTCTAGAAAAATAAGCGATATTTCAGGATAAAAATAGGGATTTCCTTGAAAATAAGCGATATTTCAGGGGAAAAATAGGGATTTCTATGAAAATAAGTGATATTTCAGGGGAAAAACAGGGATTTATATGAAAACAAGCGATATTTTAGGGGAAAAACAGGGATTTCTATGAAAATAAGCGATATTTGAGGTTAAAAACAGGGATTTCTATGAAAATAAGCGATATTTTAGGGTTAAAAACAGGGATTTCTATGAAAATAAGCGATATTTTAGGGTTAAAAACAGGGATTTCTATGAAAATAAGCGATATTTTACAGGAAAAACAGGGATTTCTATGAAAATAAGCGATATTTAAGGTTAAAAACAGGGATTTCAATGAAAATAAGCGATATTTTAGAGGAAAAACAGGGATTTCTATGAAAATAAGCGATATTTTAGTGGAAAAACAGGGATTTCTATGAAAATAAGCGATATTTAAGGGGGAAAACAGGGATTTCCATGAAAATAAGCGATATTTAAGGGGAAAAACAGGGATTTCCTTGAAAATAAGCGATATTTTAGGGGAAAAACAGGGATTCCCATGAAAATAAGCGATATTTTAAGGGAAAAACAGGGATTTCTATGAAAATAAGCGATATTTCAGGTTTAAAACAGGGATTTCTATGAAAATAAGCGATATTTCAGGTTAAAAACAGGGATTTCTATGAAAATAAGCGATATTTTAGGGGAAAAACAGGGATTTCTATGAAAATAAGCGATATTTCAGGTTTAAAACAGGGATTTCTATGAAAATAAGCGATATTTCAGGTTAAAAACAGGGATTTCTATGAAAATAAGCGATATTTTAGGGTTAAAAACAGGGATTTCTATGAAAATAAGCGATATTTTAGGGTTAAAAACAGGGATTTCTATGAAAATAAGCGATATTTTACAGGAAAAACAGGGATTTCTATGAAAATAAGCGATATTTAAGGTTAAAAACAGGGATTTCAATGAAAATAAGCGATATTTTAGAGGAAAAACAGGGATTTCTATGAAAATAAGCGATATTTTAGTGGAAAAACAGGGATTTCTATGAAAATAAGCGATATTTAAGGGGGAAAACAGGGATTTCCATGAAAATAAGCGATATTTAAGGGGAAAAACAGGGATTTCCTTGAAAATAAGCGATATTTTAGGGGAAAAACAGGGATTCCCATGAAAATAAGCGATATTTTAAGGGAAAAACAGGGATTTCTATGAAAATAAGCGATATTTCAGGTTTAAAACAGGGATTTCTATGAAAATAAGCGATATTTCAAGTTAAAAACAGGGATTTCTATGAAAATAAGCGATATTTTAGGGGAAAAACAGGGATTTCTATGAAAATAAGCGATATTTCAGGTTTAAAACAGGGATTTCTATGAAAATAAGCGATATTTCAGGTTAAAAACAGGGATTTCTATGAAAATAAGCGATATTTTAGGGGAAAAACAGGGATTTCTATGAAAATAAGCGATATTTCAGGAGAAAAACAGGGATTTCTATGAAAATAAGTGATATTTATGGGGAAAAACAGGGATTTCAATGAAAATAAGTGATTTTTAAGGTTAAAAACAGGGATTTCCAGGAAAATAAGCGATATTTAAGGTTAAAAACAGGGATTTCTATGAAAATAAGCGATATTTCAGGTTAAAAACAGGGATTTCAATGAAAATAAGCGATATTTTAGGGGAAAAACAGGGATTTCTATGAAAATAAGCGATATTTCAGGGGAAAAACAGGGATTTCTTTGAAAGTAAGCGATATTTTAGGTTAAAAACAGGGATTTCTATGAAAATAAGCGATATTTTAGGGGAAAAACAGGTATTTCTAGGAAAATAAGCGATATTTCAGGGGAAAAACAGGGATTTCTATGAAAATAAGCGATATTTCAGGAGAAAAACAGGGATTTCCATGAAAATAAGCAATATTTTAGGGGAAAAACAGGGATTTCTATGAAAATAAGCGATATCTTAGGGGAAAAACAGGGATTTCCATGAAAATAAGCGATATTTTAGGGGAAAAACAGGGATTTCTATGAAAATAAGCGATATTTCAGGGGAAAAACAGGGATTTCCATGAAAATAAGCGATATTTAAGGGGAAAAGCAGGGATTTCTATGAAAATAAGCGATATTTTAGGGGAAAAACAGGGATTTCTATGAAAATAAGCGATATCTTAGGGGAAAAACAGGGATTTCCATGAAAATAAGCGATATTTTAGGGGAAAAACAGGGATTTCTATGAAAATAAGCGATATTTCAGGGGAAAAACAGGGATTTCCATGAAAATAAGCGATATTTAAGGGGAAAAGCAGGGATTTCTATGAAAATAAGCGATATTTCAGGGGAAAAACAGGGATTTCTATGAAAATAAGCGATATTTAAGTGGAAAAACAGGGATTTCTATGAAAATAAGCGATATTTCAGGGGAAAAACAGGGATTTCTATGAAAATAAGAGATATTTCAGGAGAAAAACAGGGATTTCTATGAAAATAAGCGATATTTTAGGGGAAAAACAGGGATTTCTATGAAAATAAGCGATATTTCAGGGGAAAAACAGGGATTTCTTTGAAAATAAGCGATATTTTAGGTTAAAAACAGGGATTTTGATGAAAATAAGCGATATTTCAGGGGAAAAACAGGGATTTCTATGAAAATAAGTGGTATTTCAGGTTAAAAACAGGGATTTCAATGGAAATAAGCGATATTTTAGGGGAAAAAAGGATTTCCATGAAAATAAGCGATATTTCAGGTTTAAAACAGGGATTTCTATGAAAATAAGCGATATTTTAGGGGAAAAACAGGGATTTCCATGAAAATAAGCGATATTTAAGGGGAAAAACAGGGATTTCCATTAAAATAAGCGATATTTAAGGTTAAAAACAGGGATTTCTATGAAAATAAGTGATTTTTAAGGTTAAAAACAGGGATTTCCAGGAAAATAAGCGATATTTAAGGTTAAAAACAGGGATTTCTATGAAAATAAGCGATATTTAAGGTTAAAAACAGGGATTTCTAGAAAAATAAGCGATATTTCAGGATAAAAACAGGGATTTCCATGAAAATAAGTGATATTTAAGGGGAAAAACAGGGATTTATATGAAAACAAGTAATATTTAAGGGGAAAAACAGGGATTTCTATGAAAATAAGCGATATTTCAGGGGAAAAACAGGGATTTCTATGAAAATAAGCGATATTTCAGGGGAAAAACAGGGATTTCCATGAAAATAAGCGATATTTTAGGGGAAAAACAGGGATTTCTATGAAAATAAGCGATATTTTAGGGGAAAAACAGGGATTTCTGTGAAAATAAGCGATATTTTAGGGGAAAAACAGGGATTTCTATGAAAATAAGCCATATTTTAGGGGAAAAACAGGGATTTCTATGAAAATAAGCGATATTTAAGGTTAAAAACAGGGATTTCTATGAAAATAAGCGATATTTTAGGGGAAAAACAGGGATTTCTATGAAAATAAGCGATATTTTAGGGGAAAAACAGGGATTTCCATGAAAATAAGCGATATTTTAGGGGAAAAACAGGGATTTCCATGAAAATAAGCGATATTTTAGGGGAAAAACAGGGATTTGAATGAAAATAAGCGATATTTCAGGGGAAAAACAGGGATTTCTATGAAAATAAGCGATATTTCAGGGGAAAAACAGGGATTTCTATGAAAATAAGCGATATTTCAGGGGAAAAACAGGGATTTCCATGAAAATAAGCGATATTTTAGGGGAAAAACAGGGATTTCTATGAAAATAAGCGATATTTTAGGGGAAAAACAGGGATTTCCATGAAAATAAGCGATATTTTAGGGGAAAAACAGGGATTTCTATTAAAATAAGGGATATTTTAGGGGAAAAACAGGGATTTCTATGAAAATAAGCGATATTTTAGGGGAAAAACAGGGATTTCTATGAAAATAAGGGATATTTAAGGGGAAAAACAGGGATTTCTATGAAAATAAGCGATATTTTAGGGGAAAAACAGGGATTGGTATGAAAATAAGCGATATTTTAGGGGAAAAACAGGGATTTCCATGAAAATAAGCGATATTTTAGGGGAAAAACAGGGATTTCCATGAAAATAAGCGATATTTCAGGTTAAAAACAGGGATTTCTATGAAAATAAGCGATATTTCAGGTTAAAAACAGGGATTTCTATGAAAATAAGCGATATTTCAGGGGAAAAACAGGGATTTCTATGAAAATAAGCGATATTTCAGGGGAAAAACAGGGATTTCCATGAAAATAAGCGATATTTTAGGGGAAAAACAGGGATTTCTATGAAAATAAGCGATATTTTAGGGGAAAAACAGGGATTTCTTTGAAAATAAGTGATATTTAAGGTTAAAGACAGGGATTTCTATGAAAATAAGCGATATTTTAGGGGAAAAACAGGGATTTCTATGAAAATAAGCGATATTTAAGGTTAAAAACAGGGATTTCTATGAAAATAAGCGATATTTTAGGGGAAAAACAGGGATTTCTATGAAAATAAGAGATATTTCAGGGGAAAAACAGGGATTTCTATGAAAATAAGCGATATTTTAGGGGAAAAACAGGGATTTCTATGAAAATAAGCGATATTTAAGGTAAAAAAAAGGGATTTCTATGAAAATAAGCGATATTTCAGGGGAAAAACAGGGATTTCCATGAAAATAAGCGATATTTTAGGGGAAAAACAGGGATTTCTATTAAAATAAGCGATATTTTAGGGGAAAAACAGGGATTTCTATGAAAATAAGTGATATTTAAGAGGAAAAACAGGGATTTCTATGAAAATAAGCGATATTTTAGGGGAAAAACAGGGATTTCTATGAATATAAGCGATATTTTAGGGGAAAAACAGGGATTTCTATGAAAATAAGCGATATTTCAGGGGAAAAACAGGGATTTCTATGAAAATAACTTATATTTCTTGGGAAAAAATAGGGATTTCTGTGAAAATAAGCGATATTTTAGGGGAAAATCAGGGATTTCTATGGAAATAAGCGATATTTCAGGTTTAAAACAGGGATTTCAATGAAAATAAGCGATATTTAAGGTTAAAAACAGGGATTTCTATGAAAATAAGTGATATTTAAGGGGAAAAACAGGGATTTCCATGAAAATAAGCGATATTTTAGGGGAAAAACAGGGATTTCTATGAAAATAAGCGATATTTTAGGGGAAAAACAGGGATTTCTATGAAAATAAGCGATATTTTAGGTTAAAAACAGGGATTTCTATGAAAATAAGCGATATTTAAGGGGAAAAACAGGGATTTCTATGAAAATAAGCGATATTTAAGGTTAAAAACAGGGATTTCTATGAAAATAAGCGATATTTAAGGTTTAAAACAGGGATTTCTATGAAAATATGCGATATTTTAGGGGAAAAACAGGGATTACTATGAAAATAAGCGATATTTTAGGGGAAAAACAGGGATTTCTATGAAAATAAGCGATATTTTAGGGGAAAAACAGGGATTTCGATGAAAATAAGCGCTATTTAAGGGGAAAAATAGGGATTTCCATGAAAATAAGCGTTATTTCAGGGGAAAAACAGGGATTTCTATGAAAATAAGTGATTTTTAAGGTTAAAAACAGGGATTTCCAGGAAAATAAGCGATATTTAAGGTTAAAAACAGGGATTTCTAGAAAAATAAGCGATATTTCAGGATAAAAATAGGGATTTCCTTGAAAATAAGCGATATTTCAGGGGAAAAATAGGGATTTCTATGAAAATAAGTGATATTTCAGGGGAAAAACAGGGATTTATATGAAAACAAGCGATATTTTAGGGGAAAAACAGGGATTTCTATGAAAATAAGCGATATTTGAGGTTAAAAACAGGGATTTCTATGAAAATAAGCGATATTTTAGGGTTAAAAACAGGGATTTCTATGAAAATAAGCGATATTTTAGGGTTAAAAACAGGGATTTCTATGAAAATAAGCGATATTTTACAGGAAAAACAGGGATTTCTATGAAAATAAGCGATATTTAAGGTTAAAAACAGGGATTTCAATGAAAATAAGCGATATTTTAGAGGAAAAACAGGGATTTCTATGAAAATAAGCGATATTTTAGTGGAAAAACAGGGATTTCTATGAAAATAAGCGATATTTAAGGGGGAAAACAGGGATTTCCATGAAAATAAGCGATATTTAAGGGGAAAAACAGGGATTTCCTTGAAAATAAGCGATATTTTAGGGGAAAAACAGGGATTCCCATGAAAATAAGCGATATTTTAAGGGAAAAACAGGGATTTCTATGAAAATAAGCGATATTTCAGGTTTAAAACAGGGATTTCTATGAAAATAAGCGATATTTCAGGTTAAAAACAGGGATTTCTATGAAAATAAGCGATATTTTAGGGGAAAAACAGGGATTTCTATGAAAATAAGCGATATTTCAGGTTTAAAACAGGGATTTCTATGAAAATAAGCGATATTTCAGGTTAAAAACAGGGATTTCTATGAAAATAAGCGATATTTTAGGGTTAAAAACAGGGATTTCTATGAAAATAAGCGATATTTTAGGGTTAAAAACAGGGATTTCTATGAAAATAAGCGATATTTTACAGGAAAAACAGGGATTTCTATGAAAATAAGCGATATTTAAGGTTAAAAACAGGGATTTCAATGAAAATAAGCGATATTTTAGAGGAAAAACAGGGATTTCTATGAAAATAAGCGATATTTTAGTGGAAAAACAGGGATTTCTATGAAAATAAGCGATATTTAAGGGGGAAAACAGGGATTTCCATGAAAATAAGCGATATTTAAGGGGAAAAACAGGGATTTCCTTGAAAATAAGCGATATTTTAGGGGAAAAACAGGGATTCCCATGAAAATAAGCGATATTTTAAGGGAAAAACAGGGATTTCTATGAAAATAAGCGATATTTCAGGTTTAAAACAGGGATTTCTATGAAAATAAGCGATATTTCAGGTTAAAAACAGGGATTTCTATGAAAATAAGCGATATTTTAGGGGAAAAACAGGGATTTCTATGAAAATAAGCGATATTTCAGGTTTAAAACAGGGATTTCTATGAAAATAAGCGATATTTCAGGTTAAAAACAGGGATTTCTATGAAAATAAGCGATATTTTAGGGGAAAAACAGGGATTTCTATGAAAATAAGCGATATTTCAGGAGAAAAACAGGGATTTCTATGAAAATAAGTGATATTTAAGGGGAAAAACAGGGATTTCAATGAAAATAAGTGATTTTTAAGGTTAAAAACAGGGATTTCCAGGAAAATAAGCGATATTTAAGGTTAAAAACAGGGATTTCTATGAAAATAAGCGATATTTCAGGTTAAAAACAGGGATTTCAATGAAAATAAGCGATATTTTAGGGGAAAAACAGGGATTTCTATGAAAATAAGCGATATTTCAGGGGAAAAACAGGGATTTCTTTGAAAGTAAGCGATATTTTAGGTTAAAAACAGGGATTTCTATGAAAATAAGCGATATTTTAGGGGAAAAACAGGTATTTCTAGGAAAATAAGCGATATTTCAGGGGAAAAACAGGGATTTCTATGAAAATAAGCGATATTTCAGGAGAAAAACAGGGATTTCCATGAAAATAAGCAATATTTTAGGGGAAAAACAGGGATTTCTATGAAAATAAGCGATATCTTAGGGGAAAAACAGGGATTTCCATGAAAATAAGCGATATTTTAGGGGAAAAACAGGGATTTCTATGAAAATAAGCGATATTTCAGGGGAAAAACAGGGATTTCCATGAAAATAAGCGATATTTAAGGGGAAAAGCAGGGATTTCTATGAAAATAAGCGATATTTTAGGGGAAAAACAGGGATTTCTATGAAAATAAGCGATATCTTAGGGGAAAAACAGGGATTTCCATGAAAATAAGCGATATTTTAGGGGAAAAACAGGGATTTCTATGAAAATAAGCGATATTTCAGGGGAAAAACAGGGATTTCCATGAAAATAAGCGATATTTAAGGGGAAAAGCAGGGATTTCTATGAAAATAAGCGATATTTCAGGGGAAAAACAGGGATTTCTATGAAAATAAGCGATATTTAAGTGGAAAAACAGGGATTTCTATGAAAATAAGCGATATTTCAGGGGAAAAACAGGGATTTCTATGAAAATAAGAGATATTTCAGGAGAAAAACAGGGATTTCTATGAAAATAAGCGATATTTTAGGGGAAAAACAGGGATTTCTATGAAAATAAGCGATATTTCAGGGGAAAAACAGGGATTTCTTTGAAAATAAGCGATATTTTAGGTTAAAAACAGGGATTTTGATGAAAATAAGCGATATTTCAGGGGAAAAACAGGGATTTCTATGAAAATAAGTGGTATTTCAGGTTAAAAACAGGGATTTCAATGGAAATAAGCGATATTTTAGGGGAAAAAAGGATTTCCATGAAAATAAGCGATATTTCAGGTTTAAAACAGGGATTTCTATGAAAATAAGCGATATTTTAGGGGAAAAACAGGGATTTCCATGAAAATAAGCGATATTTAAGGGGAAAAACAGGGATTTCCATTAAAATAAGCGATATTTAAGGTTAAAAACAGGGATTTCTATGAAAATAAGTGATTTTTAAGGTTAAAAACAGGGATTTCCAGGAAAATAAGCGATATTTAAGGTTAAAAACAGGGATTTCTATGAAAATAAGCGATATTTAAGGTTAAAAACAGGGATTTCTAGAAAAATAAGCGATATTTCAGGATAAAAACAGGGATTTCCATGAAAATAAGTGATATTTAAGGGGAAAAACAGGGATTTATATGAAAACAAGTAATATTTAAGGGGAAAAACAGGGATTTCTATGAAAATAAGCGATATTTCAGGGGAAAAACAGGGATTTCTATGAAAATAAGCGATATTTCAGGGGAAAAACAGGGATTTCCATGAAAATAAGCGATATTTTAGGGGAAAAAACAGGGATTTCTATGAAAATAAGCGATATTTTAGGGGAAAAACAGGGATTTCTGTGAAAATAAGCGATATTTTAGGGGAAAAACAGGGATTTCTATGAAAATAAGCCATATTTTAGGGGAAAAACAGGGATTTCTATGAAAATAAGCGATATTTAAGGTTAAAAACAGGGATTTCTATGAAAATAAGCGATATTTTAGGGGAAAAACAGGGATTTCTATGAAAATAAGCGATATTTTAGGGGAAAAACAGGGATTTCCATGAAAATAAGCGATATTTTAGGGGAAAAACAGGGATTTCCATGAAAATAAGCGATATTTTAGGGGAAAAACAGGGATTTGAATGAAAATAAGCGATATTTCAGGGGAAAAACAGGGATTTCTATGAAAATAAGCGATATTTCAGGGGAAAAACAGGGATTTCTATGAAAATAAGCGATATTTCAGGGGAAAAACAGGGATTTCCATGAAAATAAGCGATATTTTAGGGGAAAAACAGGGATTTCTATGAAAATAAGCGATATTTTAGGGGAAAAACAGGGATTTCCATGAAAATAAGCGATATTTTAGGGGAAAAACAGGGATTTCTATTAAAATAAGGGATATTTTAGGGGAAAAACAGGGATTTCTATGAAAATAAGCGATATTTTAGGGGAAAAACAGGGATTTCTATGAAAATAAGGGATATTTAAGGGGAAAAACAGGGATTTCTATGAAAATAAGCGATATTTTAGGGGAAAAACAGGGATTGGTATGAAAATAAGCGATATTTTAGGGGAAAAACAGGGATTTCCATGAAAATAAGCGATATTTTAGGGGAAAAACAGGGATTTCCATGAAAATAAGCGATATTTCAGGTTAAAAACAGGGATTTCTATGAAAATAAGCGATATTTCAGGTTAAAAACAGGGATTTCTATGAAAATAAGCGATATTTCAGGGGAAAAACAGGGATTTCTATGAAAATAAGCGATATTTCAGGGGAAAAACAGGGATTTCCATGAAAATAAGCGATATTTTAGGGGAAAAACAGGGATTTCTATGAAAATAAGCGATATTTTAGGGGAAAAACAGGGATTTCTTTGAAAATAAGTGATATTTAAGGTTAAAGACAGGGATTTCTATGAAAATAAGCGATATTTTAGGGGAAAAACAGGGATTTCTATGAAAATAAGCGATATTTAAGGTTAAAAACAGGGATTTCTATGAAAATAAGCGATATTTTAGGGGAAAAACAGGGATTTCTATGAAAATAAGAGATATTTCAGGGGAAAAACAGGGATTTCTATGAAAATAAGCGATATTTTAGGGGAAAAACAGGGATTTCTATGAAAATAAGCGATATTTAAGGTAAAAAAAAGGGATTTCTATGAAAATAAGCGATATTTCAGGGGAAAAACAGGGATTTCCATGAAAATAAGCGATATTTTAGGGGAAAAACAGGGATTTCTATTAAAATAAGCGATATTTTAGGGGAAAAACAGGGATTTCTATGAAAATAAGTGATATTTAAGAGGAAAAACAGGGATTTCTATGAAAATAAGCGATATTTTAGGGGAAAAACAGGGATTTCTATGAATATAAGCGATATTTTAGGGGAAAAACAGGGATTTCTATGAAAATAAGCGATATTTCAGGGGAAAAACAGGGATTTCTATGAAAATAACTTATATTTCTTGGGAAAAAATAGGGATTTCTGTGAAAATAAGCGATATTTTAGGGGAAAATCAGGGATTTCTATGGAAATAAGCGATATTTCAGGTTTAAAACAGGGATTTCAATGAAAATAAGCGATATTTAAGGTTAAAAACAGGGATTTCTATGAAAATAAGTGATATTTAAGGGGAAAAACAGGGATTTCCATGAAAATAAGCGATATTTTAGGGGAAAAACAGGGATTTCTATGAAAATAAGCGATATTTTAGGGGAAAAACAGGGATTTCTATGAAAATAAGCGATATTTTAGGTTAAAAACAGGGATTTCTATGAAAATAAGCGATATTTAAGGGGAAAAACAGGGATTTCTATGAAAATAAGCGATATTTAAGGTTAAAAACAGGGATTTCTATGAAAATAAGCGATATTTAAGGTTTAAAACAGGGATTTCTATGAAAATATGCGATATTTTAGGGGAAAAACAGGGATTACTATGAAAATAAGCGATATTTTAGGGGAAAAACAGGGATTTCTATGAAAATAAGCGATATTTTAGGGGAAAAACAGGGATTTCGATGAAAATAAGCGCTATTTAAGGGGAAAAATAGGGATTTCCATGAAAATAAGCGTTATTTCAGGGGAAAAACAGGGATTTCTATGAAAATAAGCGATATTTCAGGAGAAAAACAGGGATTTCTATGAAAATAAGCAATATTTTAGAGGAAAAACAGGGATTTCTATGAAAATAAGCGATATTTCAGGGGAAAAACAGGGATTTCTATGAAAATAAGCGATGTTTAAGGGGAAAAACAGGGATTTCTATGAAAATAAGTGATATTTCAGGTTAAAAACAGGGATTTCTATGAAAATAAGCGATATTTCAGGGGAAAAACAGGGATTTCTATGAAAATAAGCGATATTTCAGGGGAAAAACAGGGATTTCCATGAAAATAAGCGATATTTCAGGGGAAAAACAGGGATTTCTATGAAAATAAGCGATCTTTCAGGGGAAAAACAGGGATTTCTATGAAAATAAGCGATATTTCAGGAGAAAAACAGGGATTTCTATGAAAATAAGCGATATTTTAGAGGAAAAACAGGGATTTCTATGAAAATAAGCGATATTTCAGGGGAAAAACAGGGATTTCTATGAAAATAAGCGATGTTTAAGGGGAAAAACAGGGATTTCTATGAAAATAAGCGATATTTAAGGTAAAAAAAAGGGATTTCTATGAAAATAAGCGATATTTCAGGGGAAAAACAGGGATTTCCATGAAAATAAGCGATATTTTAGGGGAAAAACAGGGATTTCCATGAAAATAAGCGATATTTGAGGGGAAAAACGGGGATTTCTATGAAAATAAGTGATATTTAAGAGGAAAAACAGGGATTTCTATGAAAATAAGCGATATTTTAGGGGAAAAACAGGGATTTCTATGAAAATAAGCGATATTTCAGGGGAAAAACAGGGATTTCTATGAAAATAACTTATATTTCTTGGGAAAAAATAGGGATTTCTGTGAAAATAAGCGATATATTAGGGGAAAATCAGGGATTTCTATGAAAATAAGCGATATTTTAGGGGAAAAACAGGGATTTCTATGAAAGTAAGCGATATTTAAGGGGGAAAACAGGGATTTCTATGAAAATAAGCGATATTTAAGGTTAAAAACCGGGATTTCTATGAAAATAAGTGATATTTCAGGGGAAAAAACAAGGAGTTCTGTGAAAATAAGCGATATTTTAGGGGAAAAACAGGGATTTCTAGGAATATAAGCGATATTTCAGGGGAAAAACAGGGATTTCTATGAAAATAAGCGATATGTTAGGGAAAAAACAGGGATTTCTAGGAAAATAAGCGATATTTTACTGGAAAAACAGGGATTTCTGTGAAAATAAGCGATATTTAAGGTTTAAAACAGGGATTTCTATGGAAATAAGCGATATTTTAGGGGAAAAACAGGGATTTCTATGAAAATAAGCGATATTTTAGGGGAAAAACAGGGATTTCCATGAAAATAAGCGATATTTAAGGGGAAAAACAGGGATTTCCATGAAAATAAGCGATATTTAAGGGGAAAAACAGGGATTTCTATGAAAATAAGCGATATTTCAGGGGAAAAACAGGGATTTCTATGAAAATAAGCGATATTTGAGGGGAAAAACAGGGATTTCTATGAAAATAAGCGATATTTTAGGGAAAAAACAGGGATTTCCATGAAAATAAGCGATATTTTAGGGAAAAAACAGGGATTTCTATGAAAATAAGCGATATTTTAGGGGAAAAGCAGGGATTTCTATGAAAATAAGAGATATTGAAGTCGAAAAACAGGGATTTCTAGGAAAATAAGCGATATTTCAGGGGAAAAACAGGGATTTCTATGAAAATAAGCGATATTTCAGGGGAAAAACAGGGATTTCTATGAAAATAAGCGATATTTAAGGTTAAAAACAGGGATTTCTATGAAAATAAGCGGTATTTCAGGGGAAAAACAGGGATTTCCATGAAAATAAGCAATATTTTAGGGGAAAAGCAGGGATTTCTATGAAAATAAGCGATATTTAAGGTTTAAAACAGGGATTTCTATGGAAATAGGCGATATTTTAGGGGAAAAACAGGGATTTCTATGAAAATAAGCGATATTTCAGGGGAAAAACAGGGATTTCCATGAAAATAAGCGATATTTTAGGGGAAAAACAGGGATTTCCATGAAAATAAGCGATATTTTAGGGGAAAAAAACAGGGATTTCTATGAAAATAAGCGATATTTTAGGATAAAAACAGGGATTTCTTTGAAAATAAGCGATATTTCAGGGGAAAAATAGGGATTTCTATGAAAATAAGTGATATTTTAGGGGAAGAACAGGGATTTATATGAAAACAAGTAATATTTAAGGTTAAAAACAGGGATTTCTATGAAAATAAGCGATATTTCAGGAGAAAAACAGGGATTTCTATGAAAATGAGCGATATTTCAGGGGAAAAACAGGGATTTCTATGAAAATAAGCGATATTTTAGGGGAAAAACAGGGATTTCTATGAAAATAAGCAATATTTCAGGAGAAAAACAGGGATTTCCATGAAAATAAGCGATGCTTTAGGGGAAAAACAGGGATTTCTATGAAAATAAGCGATATCTTAGGGGAAAAACAGGGATTTCCATGAAAATAAGCGATATTTTAGGGGAAAAACAGAAATTTCTATGAAAATAAGCGATATTTCAGGGGAAAAACAGGGATTTCCATGAAAATAAGCGATATTTAAGGGGAAAAGCAGGGATTTCTATGAAAATAAGCGATATTTTAGGGGAAAAACAGGGATTTCTATGAAAATAAGCGATATCTTAGGGGAAAAACAGGGATTTCCATGAAAATAAGCGATATTTTAGGGGAAAAACAGGGATTTCTATGAAAATAAGCGATATTTCAGGGGAAAAACAGGGATTTCCATGAAAATAAGCGATATTTAAGGGGAAAAGCAGGGATTTCTATGAAAATAAGCGATATTTCAGGGGAAAAACAGGGATTTCTATGAAAATAAGCGATATTTAAGTGGAAAAACAGGGATTTCTATGAAAATAAGCGATATTTCAGGGGAAAAACAGGGATTTCTATGAAAATAAGAGATATTTCAGGAGAAAAACAGGGATTTCTATGAAAATAAGCGATATTTTAGGGGAAAAACGGATTTCTATGAAAATAAGCGATATTTCAGGGGAAAAACAGGGATTTCTTTGAAAATAAGCGATATTTTAGGTTAAAAACAGGGATTTCTATGAAAATAAGTGATATCTTAGGGGAAAAACAGGGATTTCCATGAAAATAAGCGATATTTCAGGTTTAAAACAGGGATTTCTATGAAAATAAGCGATATTTCAGGGGAAAAACAGGGATTTCTATGAAAATAAGCGATATTTAAGGTTAAAAACAGGGATTTCAATGAAAATAAGCGATATTTCAGGGGAAAAACAGGGATTTCTATGAATATAAGGGATATTTTAGGTTAAAAACAGGGAATTCTATGAAAATAAGTAATATTTTAGTGGAAAAACAGGGATTTCTATGAAAATAAGCGATATTTAAGGGGAAAAACAGGGATTTCCGTGAAAATAAGCGATATTTAAGGGGAATAACAGGGATTTCAATGGAAATAAGCGATATTTTAGGGAAAAAACAGGGATTTCTATGAAAATAAGCGATATTTTAAGGGAAAAACAGGGATTTCTATGAAAATAAGCGATATTTCAGGTTTAAAACAGGGATTTCTATTAAAATAAGAGATATTTCAGGAGAAAAACAGGGATTTCTATGAAAATAAGCGATATTTCAGGGGAAAAACAGGGATTTCTATGAAAATAAGTGATATTTAAGGTTAAAAACAGGGATTTCAATGGAAATAAGCGATATTTTAGGGGAAAAACAGGGATTTCCATGAAAATAAGCGATATTTCAGGTTTAAAACAGGGATTTCTATGAAAATAAGCGATATTTTAGGGGAAAAACAGGGATTTCCATGAAAATAAGCGATATTTAAGGGGAAAAACAGGGATTTCCATGAAAATAAGCGATATTTAAGGTTAAAAACAGGGATTTCTATGAAAATAAGTGATTTTTAAGGTTAAAAACAGGGATTTCCAGGAAAATAAGCGATATTTAAGGTTAAAAACAGGGATTTCTATGAAAATAAGCGATATTTAAGGTTAAAAACAGGGATTTCTAGAAAAATAAGCGATATTTCAGGATAAAAACAGGGATTTCCTTGAAAATAAGTGATATTTCAGGGGAAAAATAGGGATTTCTATGAAAATAAGTGATATTTAAGGGGAAAAACAGGGATTTATATGAAAACAAGTAATATTTAAGGGGAAAAACAGGGATTTCTATGAAAATAAGCGATATTTTAGGGAAAAAACAGGGATTTCCATGAAAATAAGCGATATTTCAGGGGAAAAACAGGGATTTCTTTGAAAATAAGCGATATTTTAGGTTAAAAACAGGGATTTCTATGAAAATAAGTGATATCTTAGGGGAAAAACAGGGATTTCCATGAAAATAAGCGATATTTCAGGGGAAAAACAGGGATTTCTATGAAAATAAGCGATATTTCAGGGGAAAAACAGGGATTTCCATGAAAATAAGCGATATTTAAGGGGAAAAACAGGGATTTCCATGAAAATAAGCGATATTTAAGGTTAAAAACAGGGATTTCTATGAAAATAAGCGATATCTTAGGGGAAAAACAGGGATTTCTATGAAAATAAGCGATATTTTAGGTTAAAAACAGGGAATTCCATGAAAATAAGCGATATTTAAGGGGAAAAACAGGGATTTCCATGAAAATAAGCGATATTTTAGGGGAAAAACAGGGATTCCTATGAAAATAAGAGATATTTCAGGTTAAAAACAGGGATTTCTATGAAAATAAGCGATATTTAAGGGGAAAAACAGGGATTTCCGTGAAAATAAGCGATATTTAAGGGGAATAACAGGGATTTCAATGGAAATAAGCGATATTTTAGGGAAAAAACAGGGATTTCCATGAAAATAAGCGATATTTTAAGGGAAAAACAAGGATTTCTATGAAAATAAGCGATATTTCAGGTTTAAAACAGGGATTTCTATGAAAATAAGAGATATTTCAGGAGAAAAACAGGGATTTCTATGAAAATAAGCGATATTTCAGGGGAAAAACAGGGATTTCTATGAAAATAAGTGATATTTCAGGTTAAAAACAGGGATTTCAATGGAAATAAGCGATATTTCAGGTTTAAAACAGGGATTTCTATGAAAATAAGCGATATTTAAGGGGAAAAACAGGGATTTCCATGAAAATAAGCGATATTTAAGGGGAAAAACAGGGATTTCCATGAAAATAAGCGATATTTCAGGTTTAAAACAGGGATTTCTATGAAAATAAGCGATATTTTAGGGGAAAAACAGGGATTTCCATGAAAATAAGCGATATTTAAGGGGAAAAACAGGGATTTCCATGAAAATAAGCGATATTTAAGGTTAAAAACAGGGATTTCTATGAAAATAAGTGATTTTTAAGGTTAAAAACAGGGATTTCCAGGAAAATAAGCGATATTTAAGGTTAAAAACAGGGATTTCTATGAAAATAAGCGATATTTAAGGTTAAAAACAGGGATTCCTATGAAAATAAGCGATATTTAAGGTAAAAAACAGGGATTTCTATGAAAATAAGCGATATTTAAGGTTAAAAACAGGGATTTCCATGAAAATAAGCGATATTTTAGGGGAAAAACAGGGATTTCTAGAAAAATAAGCGATATTTCAGGATAAAAACAGGGATTTCTTTGAAAATAAGCGATATTTCAGGGGAAAAATAGGGATTTCTATGAAAATAAGTGATATTTTAGGGGAACAACAGGGATTTATATGAAAACAAGTAATATTTAAGGGGAAAAACAGGGATTTCTATGAAAATAAGCGATATTTGAGGTTAAAAACAGGGTTTTCTACGAAAATAAGCGATATTTCAGGGGAAAAACAGGGATTTCTATGAAAATAAGCGATATTTTAGGGTTAAAAACAGGGATTTCTATGAAAATAAGCGATATTTTAGGGGAAAAAGAGGGATTTCTATGAAAATAAGCGATATTTTAGGGGAAAAACAGGGATTTCTATGAAAATAAGCGATATTTCAGGATAAAAACAGGGATTTCTGTGAAAATAAGCGATATTTAAGGTTAAAAACAGGGATTTCTATGAAAATAAGCGATATTTTAGGGAAAAAACAGGGATTTCGATGAAAATAAGCGATATTTAAGGGGAAAAACAGGGATTTCTATGAAAATAAGCGATATTTAAGGTTAAAAACAGGGATTTCCATGAAAATAAGCGATATTTTAGGGGAAAAACAGGGATTTCTATGAAAATAAGCGATATTTTAGGGGAAAAACTGGGATTTCTATGAAAATAAGTGATATTTAAGGGGAAAAACAGGGATTTCCATGAAAATAAGCGATATTTAAGGTTAAAAACAGGGATTTCTATGAAAATAAGCGATATTTAAGGTTAAAAACAGGGATTTCAATGAAAATAAGCGATATTTTAGGGAAAAACAGGGATTTCTATGAAAATAAGCGATATTTAAGGGGAAAAACAGGGATTTCCATGAAAATAAGCGATATTTTAGGGGAAAAACAGGGATTTCTATGAAAATAAGCGATATTTAAGGGGAAAAACAGGGATTTCCTTGAAAATAAGCGATATTTTAGGGGAAAAACAGGGATTTCTAGAAAAATAAGCGATATTTCAGGGGAAAAACAGGGATTTCTATGAAAATAAGCAATATTTCAGGGGAAAAACAGGGATTTCCTTGAAAATAAGCGATATTTTAGGGGAAAAACAGGGATTTCTATGAAAATAAGCGATATTTCAGGGGAAAAACAGGGGTTTCTATGAAAATAAGCGATATTTCAGGGGAAAAACAGGGATTTCCATGAAAATAAGTGATATTTCAGGGGAAAAACAGGGATTTCTATGAAAATAAGCGATATTTTAGGGGAAAAACAGGGATTTCTATGAAAATAAGCGATATTTAAGGTTAAAATCAGGGATTCCTGTGAAAATAAGCAATATTTTAGGGGAAAAAACAGGTATTTCTAGGAAAATAAGCGATATTTCAGGGGAAAAACAGGGGTTTCTATGAAAATAAGCGATATTTCAGGGGAAAAACAGGGATTTCCATGAAAATAAGCGATATTTCAGGGGAAAAACAGGGATTTCTATGAAAATAAGCGATATTTAAGGTTAAAAACAGGGATTTCTATGAAAATAAGCGATATTTTAGGGGAAAAACAGGGATTTCTATGAAAATAAGCGATATTTAAGGTTAAAAACAGGGATTCCTGTGAAAATAAGCAATATTTTAGGGGAAAAACAGGTATTTCTAGGAAAATAAGCGATATTTCAGGGGAAAAACAGGGATTTCTATGAAAATAAGCGATATTGAAGGGGAAAAACAGGGATTTCTATGAAAATAAGCGATATTTAAGGGGAAAAACAGGGATTTCCATGAAAATAAGCGATGCTTTAGGGGAAAAACAGGGATTTCTATGAAAATAAGCGATATTTTAGGGGAAAAACAGGGATTTCCATGAAAATAAGCGATATTTAAGGTTAAAAACAGGGATTTCTATGAAAATAAGCGATATTTAAGGGGAAAAACAGGGATTTCTATGAAAATAAGCGATATTTAAGGATAAAAACAGGGATTTCTATGAAAATAAGCAATATTTTAGGGGAAAAACAGGGATTTCTATGAAAATAAGCAATATTTAAGGTTAAATACAGGGATTTCTATGTAAATAAGTGTTATATCAGGGGAAAAACAGGGATTCCTATGAAAATTAGCGATATTTAATGGGAAAAACAGGGATTTCTATGAAAATAAGAGATATTGAAGTGGAAAAACAGGGATTTCATGGAAAATAAGTGATATTGAATGGGAAAAACAGGGATTTCTATGAAAATAAGCCATATTATAATTATTTATTATATATAATAATATATAATATATAATAATATATATAAATATATTATAAATATGTATAAATTATTATATATAATATATGTTATATAAATATATTATATATTATATAAATTATTATATATAATATTATTGTAATTATTTATAAATATAATATACATAAGTAATAATAATTATATATAATAGTATATATTATATATAATAATATACATAGGTATTATATTTTATATAATGTATATATTATATGATTGGTCATTGGCAGCGCCGTCCCGCCCTCGCCTGTAAGTGATTGGTCACCGGCCGCGCCGTCCCGCCCTCGTCCGCCTGTGATTGGTCACCGGCCGCGCCGTCCCGCCCTCGTCAGCCTGTGATTGGTTATTGGCAGCGCCGTCCCGCCCTCGTTAGCCTGTGATTGGTCACCGACAGCGCCGTTCCGCCCTCGTCCGCCTGTGGTTGGTCATCAGCAGCGCCGTCCCGCCCTCGTCAGCCTGTGATTGGTCAGTGGCAGCGCCGTCCCGCCCTCGCCATCCTCTCATTGGTCATCGGCAGCGCTGTCCCGCCCTCGTCAGCCTCTCATTGGTCGTCGGCAGCGTTTTCCCGCCCTCGCCAGCCGGTGATTGGTCATCGGCAGCGCCGTCCCGCCCTCTTCAGCCAGTGATTGGTCATCGGCAGCGCTGTCCCGCCCTCGTCAGCCTGTGATTGGTCACCGGCAGCGCCGTACCGCCCTCGTCAACCTCTCATTGGTCACCGGCAGCATTATCCCGCCTTCGCCCGCCTGTGATTGGTCATCGGCAGCGCCGTCCCGCCCTCGCCTGCCTGTGATTGGTTATAGGCAGCGCCGTCCCGCCCTCGTCAGCCTGTGATTGGTCATTGGCAGTGCCGTCCCGCCCTCATGTGTGTCTCACTGCTAATCGACAGCGCCGTCCCGCCCTCATCAGCCTCTCATTGGTCATTGGCAGCGCCGTCCCGCCCCTGCAGCGTCTCATTGGTCATCGGCAGGGCGGTCCCGCCCCTTTCTGCCTCTTACTCGTCACCGGCAGCGCTGTCCCGCCCTCGCCAGTCTTTCATTGGTCATCGGCAGCTCCGTCCCGCCTCCGCCAGCATCTCATTGGTCAGCAGCAGCCTTTTCCCCGCCTTTTTCTTTGCTCTCTCTCTCCTTTCTTTCCCCTCATCCTGTTACAGAAGAGACTGAAGGAATGATGGACAAGCTGGTGCAGGATGGCAGCAGCAGGGTGGAGGCACAGGTGGGTGCGATGAAGCCGGGGGTGGGACTGGGTGGAGCCAGAGCCCAGCCTGAGCTCATTTAAGGGCTGGGAATCGCAGGGCTCAGATGTGTGCCTGGGCTCTTTCCGGTTAATTAATAAAATGAAATAAAGCAAATAATTGTAATTAATATGCTTATTAATATTAATGTTAATAGATAACCAAATTTAATATTAAAATATATTGCCTTTTTAAAATTATGTCTTTTTTCGTAGATTTTTTTTTTAATTTTTTTATTTTTTTTTTGTTTCTGATAAACTATTTCTTAATTACCACTTACTTTTGTTTTTTTTTCCTTTTTTATTTTTTTTGTTTATGCTCCTTTTTTTTTTTTACTCTTATTCGTTTTTTTATTAATTTTTGTTTTTTTTCAACATTTTTTTTTATTTTTTTGCTTTTCTACTTTCCCATTTAATTTTTAATATTACTCCAGTTTAAATTCATAAATATTTTATTGGTTAATTGTTTTATTTTTTATTTGTAATAAAAATTCTTTATTTCTACAGAGCTTTTTATTTTAGATTTTATTCTTTAATTCCGATTTTTTTTTTCATTTTATTTATTTATTTATTATTTAATTTCATTCAATTTTATGGCAGCATACTTTTTATTTTATCTTATTTAATTTTCGTTTTTATTTTTTTTATTCAATTTTATGTTCTTTTTTCTTTGTGTGATTTTATTTAATCTTTGTCATTACTTCTATTTATTTTAAATTATTTTATCTTTTGTTTCAAATAATATATACGCATAATATATATATACAATATTAGTTAATACCTATTATATGTGTAAATCTCGCTCTCTACTGCCACCGTGTGGCGAAAAATCGGTACTGCAACCTTTTTTTTTTTTTTTTTTTTTTTTTTTGCGGTGTGCTTGCCGGTTATGCGCATGCGCCAAAATGGCGGCGATGTTCGCGCATGCGCAGTAGCGGTTCCGAGGCCGCGCATGCGCAGTGCGCGAGGACACAACTGCGCATGCGGAGCAGAAACAGGCGCCTATATAAAGAGCGTGGCAGCGGCCGCGGTTGCGCATAGATCGTGGTTGTGCGCGGCTGCTCAATGCTCTGCTGCTCCGCGCCGCTCGGAGCCGCCGGGAAGGAGCTCGAAGCCGCCGCGAAGCCCCTCGGAGCCGCCGGGAAGGAGCTTGGAGCCGCCGCGAAGCTTCTCGGAGCCGCCGGGAAGGAGCTCGGAGTTTCGGGAAGCCGCTCGGAGCCGCCACGAAGCCGTTCGGAGCCGCCATGAAGCCGCTTGGAGTTTCGGGAAGCCCTTCGGAGCCGCCGGGAAGGAGCTTCGAACAGCCGCGAAGCCGCTCGGAGCCGCCGCGAAGCCGCTCGGAGCCGCCGCGAAGCCGCTCGGAGTTTCGGGAAGCCCTTCGGAGCTGCCGCGAAGCTTCTCGGAGCTGCCGCGAAGCTTCTCGGAGCTGCCGCGAAGCTTCTCGGAGCCGCCGGGAAGGAGCTCGGAGCCGCCGCGAAGCTCCTCGGAGCCGCCGCGAAGCCCTTCGGAGCCGCCACGAAGCCGCTCGGAGCCGCCGCGAAGCTTCTCGAAGCCGCCGGGAAGGAGCTCGGAGCCGCCGCGAAGCCGCTCGGAGCCGCCGGGAAGGAGCTTCGAACAGCCGCGAAGCCGCTCGGAGCCGCCGCGAAGCCGCTCGGAGCCGCCGGGAAGGAGCTCGGAGTTTCGGGAAGCCCTTTGGAGCCGCCGCGAAGCCGTCGCGAAGCCTTTCGGAGCCGCTCGGAGCCGCCGGGAAGGAGCTTCGAGCCGCCACGAATCCGCCGCGAAGCCGCTCGGAGCCGCCGCTCGGAGTTTCGAACAGCCGAGGTATGGGGCATTTTTGGGGCACTTGTGGGGCTCCTTTTCGGTCTCTTTCGGGGCTCTTTAGGGTCTGGTTTGGGGCACTTACGGGGCTCTTTTGGGGCTCCCTTTTGGGGCTCCCTTTTGGGGCTCCCTTTTGGGGCTCCCTTTTGGGGCTCCCTTTTGTCTCCTTTTTGTTTCCTTTTTGGCTCCTTTGGGGTTCCTTTTTGGCTCTTTTTTGGCTCCTTTTTGGCTCTTTTTTTTGGCTCCTTTTTGGGCTCCTTTTTGGGCTCCTTTTTGGGCTTCTTTGGGGCTCTTCTGGGGCACTTGTGGTGGCCCTTTGGGGCTCTAATATGTGGCTTGCAGGGCACTTTTGGGGCTCCTGTGGGGCACTTATGGGGCTTTTTTGGGGCTCATTTTTTTTGCTTTGTTTTATTTTGTTTCATCTTTATTATTATTTTATTTTTTTATAGTTCTTGACAATAATATATTACATACAATTTCTAAATATGTGTTTGTCTCGTTCTCTACTGCCGCCGTGTGGCGAAAAATCGGTACTGCAGCTTTTTTTTTTTTTGCTACGCGAATGCGCAGTAGCGCTTCCGAGGCCGCGCATGCGCAGTGCGCGAGGACACAACTGCGCATGCGGAGCAGAAACAGGCGCCTATATAAAGAGCGTGGCAGCGGCCGCGGTTGCACATAGATCACGGTTATGCGCGGGTGCTCGGAGCCGCCGGGAAGGAACTTCGAACAGCCGCGAAGCCGCTCGGAGCCGCCACGAAGCCGTTCGGAGCAGCCAGGAAGCCGCTCGGAGTTTCGGGAAGCCCTTCGGAGCCGCCGCGAAGCCGCCGGGAAGGAGCTCGGAGCCGCCGCGAAGCCGCTCGGAGCCGCCGCGAAGCCGCCACGAAGCCGCTCGGAGTTTCGGGAAGGCGCTCGGAGCCGCCACGAAGCCGCTCGGAGCCACCGCGAAGCTTCTCGAAGCCGCCGCGAAGCCCCTCGGAGCCGCCGTGAGGGAGCTTCGAACAGCCGAGGTATGGGGCTTTTTGGGGCACTTGTGGGGCTCCTTTTTGGTCTCTTTTGGGGTTCTTTGGAACTTCTTTCAGGCTCTTTTGCGGCTCTTTCGGGGCTCCTTTGGGGCACTTGTGGGGCTCTTCTGGTGCTCTTATTTGTGGCTTGCAGGACAGTGATGTGTGGCTTGCAGGGCACGTTTTGGGCTCCGTTTTGGGCTCCGTTTGGGGCTCCTTTGGGGCTCCTTTGGGGCACTTGTGGGGGTCCTTTGGGGCTCTAATATGTGGCTTGCAGGGCACTTTTGGGTCTCTTGTGGGGCTGTTTTGTGCTACTTATGGGGCACTTATTGGGCTCTTTCGGGGCTCTTTTTGGTCTCCTTTTTGGGCTCCTTTTTGGGCTCCTTTTTGGGCTCCTTTTTGGGCTCCTTTTTGGGCTCCTTTTTGGGCTCCTTTCTGGCTCCTTTCTGGCTCCTTTCTGGCTCCTTTCTGGCTCCTTTCTGGCTCCTTTCTGGCTCCTTTCTGGCTCCTTTCTGGCTCCTTTCTGGCTCCTTTCTGGCTGCTTTGGTGCCTTTGTGGGGTTCTTCTGGTGCTCTTTTATGTGGCTTGCAGAGCAGTGATGTGTGGCATGCGGGGCTCCTTTGGGGCTCCTTTGGGGCTCCTTTGGGGCTCCTTTGGGGCTCCTTTGGGGCTCCTTTGGCTCTCTAATATGTGGCTTGCAGGGCAGGGATGTGTGACTTGCAGGGTACTTTTGGGGCTTTTTTGGGGCTCCTTTTGGGTCTCTTGAGGGTCTCTTTTGTGACTCTTGGGTCTCTTTTTTGGTCTGGGGTCTCTTGGGTCTCTTTTTAGTCTCTTTTGGGGTCTCTTGGGGTCTCTAGGGTCTCTTTTGGGGCACTTGTAGGGCTTTTCTGGTGCTCTAATATGTGGCTTGCAGGGCAGTGCTGCGTGGCTTGCAGGGCTCTTTTAGGGCTGTTTTAGGGCTCTTTTGGGGCACTTATGGGGATGTTTTGGGGCACTTACGGGGCTTTTCTGGGGCACTAATATGTGGCTTGCACGGCTCTTTAGCGGCTCCTTTTTGCGGCTCATTTTAGGGTTCCTTTTAGGGCTCCTTTGGGGCACTTGTGGAGCTCTTCTTGTGCTCTAATATGTGGCTTGCAGGGCAATGATGCGTGGCTTGCAGGGCTCCTTTGGGGTTCTTTAGGGTCTCTTTTGGGGCTCCTTTGGTTCTCCCATATGTGGTTTGCAGGGCTCCTTTGGGGCTCTTTTGGGGCTCTTTTGGGGCTCGTTTTGGTCTCCTGTGCGGCTCCTTTCTGGCTCTCTTTTGGGGCTCTTTTGTGCCACTTATGCGGCTTTTTTGGGGCACTTCTGGGGCTCTTCTGGTGCTCTCATATGTGGCTTGCAAGCCAGTGACGTGTGGCTTGTAGGGCTCGTTTTGGGGTCTCTTTTGGGGTCTCTTTTGGGGTCTCTTTTGGGGCATTTGTGGGGCTTTTTTGGGGCCCTTGTGGGGCTCTTCTGGTGCTCTAATATGTGGCTGGCAGGGCTCTTTTGGGGCTCGTTTTGGGGCTCTTTAGGGGCTCCTTTCCGGCTCCTTTAGGGCTCTTTAGGGGCTCCTTTGAAGCCCCTTTAGGGCTCTTCTGGTGCTCTAATGTGTGGCTTGCAGGGCAGTGATGTGTGGCTTGCAGGGCACTTTCGGGGCTCTTTTTGGGGCTCCTTTGGGGCTCTTTTGGGGCCCTTATGGGGTTTTTCTGGGGCCCTTGTGGGTCTCTTCTGGTGCTCTAATATGTGGCTAATATGCGCAGGAACTTCTTTGCAGTGAGGTGAGGAGCACTGGCACAGGCTGCCCAGGGAGGTGGTGGAGTCTCCTTATCTGGAGTTGTTCAAGACCTGCCTGGATGCCGACCTGTGCGCCCTGCTGTAGGGAACCTGCATGGGCAGGAAGTTGGACTCCATGAGCTCTGCAGCTCCCTTCCAACCCCTCGACCAAGTGAGGTGCCAAAAGAAGAGGTGTCTCCTAAACAGGCTTCTGCTGAGTGCTGTCCTCGTCTTGGGGTTTGTACAATGCCCACCTTTCTTCTCTAACCCACTTTGTTGAGGACCACGTGTGAGGCTTTCTTCTTTCCTGGTAGGCTTGGCGACTCCTCCACCAGACGTAGCAGGCATTTTGGGACGTCCAAGGTTCCGCAGTGAGCGTCTCCTGTTCCTGGTCAAGGTGTGGGCGTTCCAGGACATAAAGGTATCTTCATGCTTTCCCCAAGTGCCAAGTACCCCGCCAGATGCTGTTTGCCTTTTGGCACCCCCTCAGTTGCTGTAATGTCTGCGCCTTGATTCTTGGAGTGTGGTAAGTGACACCTTTGAAAACAAGCGATATTTTAGGTTAAAAACAGGGATTTCTTGGAAAATAAGTGATATTTCAGGGGAAAAACAGGGATTTCTTGGAAAATAAGCGATATTTCAGGGGAAAAACAGGGATTTCTATGAAAATAAGCGATATTTAAGGTTAAAAACAGGGATTTCAATGAAAATAAGCGATATTTTAGGGGAAAAACAGGGATTTCTATGAAAATAAGCGATATTTAAGGAGAAAAACAGGGATTTCTATGAAAATAAGCGATATTTCAGGGGAAAAACAGGGATTTCCATGATAATAAGCGATATTTCAGGGGAAAAACAGGGATTTCTTTGAAAATAAACGATATTTCAGGTTAAAAACAGGGATTTCTATGAAAATAAGCGATATTTTAGGGGAAAAACAGGGATTTCTATGAAAATAAGCGATATTTCAGGAGAAAAACAGGGATTTCCATGATAATAAGCGATATTTCAGGGGAAAAACAGGGATTTCTATGAAAATAAGCGATATTTCAGGTTAAAAACAGGGATTTCTATGAAAATAAGCGATATTTAAGTGGAAAAACAGGGATTTCTATGAAAATAAGCGATATTTCAGGAGAAAAACAGGGATTTCTATGAAAATAAGCGATATTTCAGGGGAAAAACAGGGATTTCTATGAAAATAAGCGATATTTAAGGTTAAAAACAGGGATTTCCATGAAAATAAGTGATATTTCAGGAGAAAAACAGGGATTTCTATGAAAATAAGCGATATTTCAGGGGAAAAACAGGGATATCCATGAAAATAAGCGATATTTCAGGGGAAAAACAGGGATTTCCATAAAAATAAGCGATATTTCAGGGGAAAAACAGGGATTTCCATGAAAATAAGCGATATTTCAGGGGAAAAAACAGGGATTTCTATGAAAATAAGCGATATTTAAGGGGGGAAAACAGGGATTTCCATGAAAAAAAGCGATATTTTAGGGGAAAAACAGGGATTTCTATGAAAGTAAGCGATATTTAAGGAGAAAAACAGGGATTTCAATGAAAATAAGCGATATTTCAGGGGAAAAACAGGGATTTCTATGAAAATAAGCGATATTTAAGGGGAAAAACAGGGATTTCCTTGAAAATAAGTGATATTGAAGGGGAAAAACAGGGATTTCTATGAAAATAAGCGATATTTCAGGGGAAAAACAGGGATTTCTTGGAAAATAAGCGATATTTCAGGGGAAAAACAGGGATTTCTATGAAAATAAGCGATATTTAAGGGGAAAAACAGGTATTTCTATGAAAATAAGCGATATTTAAGGTTAAAAACAGGGATTTCTATGAAAATAAGCGATATTTCAGGGGAAAAACAGGGATTTCTATGAAAATAAGCGATATTTCAGGGGAAAAACAGGGATTTCTATGAAAATAAGCAATATTTCAGGGGAAAAACAGGGATTTCTATGAAAATAAGCGATATTTAAGGTTAAAAACAGGGATTTCCATGAAAATAAGCGATATTTAAGGGGAAAAACAGGGATTTCTATGAAAATAAGCGATATCTTAGGGGAAAAACAGGGATTTCTATGAAAATAAGCGATATTTCAGGTTAAAAACAGGGATTTCTATGAAAATAAGCAATATTTTAGTGGAAAAACAGGGATTTCTATGAAAATAAGCGATATTTCAGGGGAAAAACAGGGATTTCTATGAAAATAAGCGATATTTTAGGTTAAAAACAGGGATTTCTATGAAAATAGGTGATATTTAAGGTTAAAAACAGGGATTTCTATGAAAATATGCGATATTTTAGGGGAAAAACAGGGATTTCTATGAAAATAAGCGATATTTAAGGGGAAAAACAGGGATTTCTATGAAAATAAGCGATATTTAAGGTGAAAAACAGGGATTTCAATGAAAATAAGCGATATTTCAGGGGAAAAACAGGGATTTCAATGAAAATAAGTGATATTGAAGGGGAAAAACAGGGATTTCTATGAAAATAAGCGATATTTTAGGGGAAAAACAGGGATTTCTATGAAAATAAGCGATATTTAAGGTTAAAAACAGGGATTTCTATGAAAATAAGTGATATTTTAGGGGAAAAACAGGGATTTCCATGAAAATAAGCGATATTTTAGGGGAAAAACAGGGATTTCCATGAAAATAAGTGATATTTCAGGAGAAAAACAGGGATTTCTATGAAAATAAGCGATATTTAAGGTTAAAAACAGGGATTTCCATGAAAATAAGCGATATTTTAGGAGAAAAACAGGGATTTCTATGAAAATAAGCGATATTTTAGGGGAAAAACAGGGATTTCCATGAAAATAAGCGATATTTCAGGAGAAAAACAGGGATTTCTATGAAAATAAGCGATATTTTAGGGGAAAAACAGGGATTTCTATGAAAATAAGCGATATTTTAGGGGAAAAACAGGGATTTCTATGAAAATAAGCAATATTTCAGGGGAAAAACAGGGATTTCTATGAAAATAAGTGATATTTAAGGGGAAAAACAGGGATTTCAATGAAAATAAGCGATATTTCAGGGGAAAAACAGGGATTTCTATGAAAATAAGCGATATTTCAGGGGAAAAACAGGGATTTCTATGAAAATAAGTGATATTTAAGGTTAAAAACAGGGATTTCAATGAAAATAAGCGATATTTTAGGGGAAAAACAGGGATTTCTATGAAAATAAGCGATATTTCAGGGGAAAAACAGGGATTTCCATGAAAATAAGCGATATTTATGGGGAAAAACAGGGATTTCCATGAAAATGAGCGATATTTAAGTGGAAAAACAGGGATTTCTAAGAAAATAAGCAATGTTTTAGGGGAAAAACAGGGATTTCTATGAAAATAAGCGATATTTTAGGGGAAAAACAGGGATTTCTATGAAAATAAGCGATATTTAAGTGGAAAAACAGGGATTTCTATGAAAATAAGCGATATTTTAGGGGAAAAACAGGGATTTCTATGAAAATAAGCGATATTTTAGGGGAAAAAACAGGGATTTCTATGAAAATAAGCGATATTTAAGGTTAAAAACAGGGATTTCTATGAAACTAAGCGATATTTTAGGGGAAAAAACAGGGATTTCTATGAAAATAAGCGATATTTAAGGTTAAAAACAGGGATTTCTATGAAAATAAGCGATATTTTAGGGGAAAAACAGGGATTTCTATGAAAATAAGCGATATTTAAGTGGAAAAACAGGGATTTCTATGAAAATAAGCGATATTTTAGGGGAAAAACAGGGATTTCTATGAAAATAAGCGATATTTTAGGGGAAAAAACAGGGATTTCTATGAAAATAAGCGATATTTAAGGTTAAAAACAGGGATTTCTATGAAACTAAGCGATATTTTAGGGGAAAAAACAGGGATTTCTATGAAAATAAGCGATATTTAAGGTTAAAAACAGGGATTTCTATGAAAATAAGCGATATTTTAGGGGAAAAACAGGGATTTCTATGAAAATAAGCGATGCTTTAGGGGAAAAACAGGGATTTCAATGAAAATAAGCGATATTTCAGGGGAAAAACAGGGGTTTCTATGAAAATAAGCGATATTTCAGGATAAAAACAGGGATTTCCATGAAAATAAGCGATATTTTAGGGGAAAAACAGGGATTTCTATGAAAATAAGCGATATTTTAGAGGAAAAACAGGGATTTCTATGAAAATAAGCAATATTTCAGGTGTAAAACAGGGATTTCTATGAAAATAAGCGATATTTAAGGTTAAAAACAGGGATTTCTATGAAAATAAGCGATATTTCAGGGGAAAAACAGGGATTTCTATGAAAATAAGCGATATTTAAGGGGAAAAACAGGGATTTCCATTAAAATTAGCGATATTTTAGGGGAAAAACAGGGATTTCTATGAAAATAAGCGATATTTAAGGAAAAACAGGGATTTCTATGAAAATAAGTGATATTTAAGGGGAAAAACAGGGATTTCTATGAAAATAAGCGATATTTTAGGGGAAAAACAGGGATTTCTATGAAAATAAGCGATATTTTAGGGGAAAAACAGGGATTTCCATGAAAATTAGCGATATTTTAGGGGAAAAACAGGGATTTCTATGAAAATAAGCGATATTTAAGGAAAAACAGGGATTTCTATGAAAATAAGTGATATTTCAGGGGAAAAACAGGGATTTCAATGAAAATAAGCGATATTTTAGGGGAAAAACAGGGATTTCTATGAAAATAAGCGATATTTTAGGGGAAAAACAGGGATTTCCATGAAAATAAGTGATATTTTAGGGGAAAAACAGGGATTTCCATGAAAATAAGCGATATTTCAGGGGAAAAACAGGGATTTCTATGAAAATAAGCGATGTTTAAGGTTAAAAACAGGGATTTCTATGAAAATAAGCAATATTTCAGGGGAAAAACAGGGATTTCCATGAAAATAAGCGATATTTCAGGGGAAAAACAGGGATTTCTATGAAAATAAGCGATATATCAGGGGAAAAACAGGGATTTCTATGAAAATAAGCGATATTTTAGGGGAAAAACTGGGATTTCTATGGAAAAAAGCGATATTTCAGGGGAAAAACAGGGATTTCTATGAAAATAAGCGATATTTAAGGGGAAAAACAGGGTTTTCAATGAAAAAAAGTGATATTTCAGGTTAAAAACAGGGATTTCTATGGAAACAAGCGATATTTAAGGTTAAAAACAGGGATTTCCATGAAAATAAGTGATATTTCAGGGGAAAAACAGGGATTTCTATGGAAATAAGCGATATTTCAGGGGAAAAACAGGGGTTTCTATGAAAATAAGCGATATTTCAGGGGAAAAACAGGGATTTCCATGAAAATAAGCGATATTTTAGGGGAAAAACAGGGTTTTCAATGAAAATAAGCGATATTTCAGGGGAAAAACAGGGATTTCTATGAAAATAAGCGATATTTAAGGTTAAAAACAGGGATTTCAATGAAAATAAGCGATATTTCAGGGGAAAAACAGGGATTTCTATGAAAATAAGCGATATTTTAGGGGAAAAACAGGGATTTCTATGAAAATAAGAGATATTTCAGGGGAAAAACAGGGATTTCTATGAAAATAAGCGATATTTTAGGGGAAAAACAGGGATTTCTATGAAAATAAGCAATATTTCAGTTAAAAACAGGGATTTCTATGAAAATAAGCGATATTTCAGGGGAAAAACAGGGATTTCTATGAAAATAGGTGATATTTAAGGTTAAAAATGTGGATTTCTATGAAAATATGCGATATTTTAGGGGAAAAACAGGGATTTCTATGTAAATAAGCGATATTGAAGTGGAAAAACAGGGATTTCTATGAAAATAAGCGATATTTTAGGGAAAAAACAGGGATTTCTATGAAAATAAGCGATATTTTAGGGGAAAAACAGGGATTTCTATGAAAATAAGCGATATTTTAGGGGAAAAACAGGGATTTCTATGAAAATAAGCGATATTTCAGGGGAAAAACAGGGATTTCTATGAAAATAAGCGATATTTTAGGGGAAAAACAGGGATTTCCATGAAAATAAGCGATATTTCAGGGGAAAAACAGGGATTTCTATGAAAATAAGCGATATTTCAGGGGAAAAACAGGGATTTCTATGAAAATAAGCGATATTTTAGGGGAAAAACTGGGATTTCTATGGAAAAAAGCGATATTTCAGGGGAAAAACAGGGATTTCTATGAAAATAAGCGATATTTAAGGGGAAAAACAGGGTTTTCAATGAAAAAAAGTGATATTTCAGGTTAAAAACAGGGATTTCTATGGAAACAAGCGATATTTAAGGTTAAAAACAGGGATTTCCATGAAAATAAGTGATATTTCAGGGGAAAAACAGGGATTTCTATGGAAATAAGCGATATTTCAGGGGAAAAACAGGGGTTTCTATGAAAATAAGCGATATTTCAGGGGAAAAACAGGGATTTCCATGAAAATAAGCGATATTTTAGGGGAAAAACAGGGTTTTCAATGAAAATAAGCGATATTTCAGGGGAAAAACAGGGATTTCTATGAAAATAAGCGATATTTAAGGTTAAAAACAGGGATTTCAATGAAAATAAGCGATATTTCAGGGGAAAAACAGGGATTTCTATGAAAATAAGCGATATTTTAGGGGAAAAACAGGGATTTCTATGAAAATAAGAGATATTTCAGGGGAAAAACAGGGATTTCTATGAAAATAAGCGATATTTAAGGTTAAAAACAGGGATTTCTATGAAAATAAGCGATATTTTAGGGGAAAAACAGGGATTTCTATGAAAATAAGCAATATTTCAGTTAAAAACAGGGATTTCTATGAAAATAAGCGATATTTCAGGGGAAAAACAGGGATTTCTATGAAAATAGGTGATATTTAAGGTTAAAAATGTGGATTTCTATGAAAATATGCGATATTTTAGGGGAAAAACAGGGATTTCTATGTAAATAAGCGATATTGAAGTGGAAAAACAGGGATTTCTATGAAAATAAGCGATATTTTAGGGAAAAAACAGGGATTTCTATGAAAATAAGCGATATTTTAGGGGAAAAACAGGGATTTCTATGAAAATAAGCGATATTTTAGGGGAAAAACAGGGATTTCTATGAAAATAAGCGATATTTCAGGGGAAAAACAGGGATTTCTATGAAAATAAGCGATATTTTAGGGGAAAAACAGGGATTTCCATGAAAATAAGCGATATTTCAGGGAAAAAACAGGGATTTCTATGAAAATAAGCGATATTTTAGGGGAAAAACAGGGATTTCTATGAAAATAAGCGATATTTAAGTGGAAAAACAGGGATTTCTATGAAAATAAGCGATATTTTAGGTTAAAAACAGGGATTTCTATGAAAATAAGCGATATTTTAGGGGAAAAAACAGGGATTTCTATGAAAATAAGCGATATTTAAGGTTAAAAACAGGGATTTCTATGAAACTAAGCGATATTTTAGGGGAAAAAACAGGGATTTCTATGAAAATAAGCGATATTTAAGGTTAAAAACAGGGATTTCTATGAAAATAAGCGATATTTTAGGGGAAAAACAGGGATTTCTATGAAAATAAGCGATGCTTTAGGGGAAAAACAGGGATTTACATGAAAATAAGCGATATTTTAGGGGAAAAACAGGGATTTCTATGAAAATAAGCGATATTTTAGGTGAAAAACAGGGATTTCTATGAAAATAAGCGATATTTCAGGATAAAAATAGGGATTTCCATGAAAATAAGCGATATTTTAGGGGAAAAACAGGGATTTCTATGAAAATAAGCGATATTTAAGGTTAAAAACAGGGATTTCTATGAAAATAAGCGATATTTCAGGGGAAAAACAGGGATTTCTATGAAAATAAGCGATATTTAAGGGGAAAAACAGGGATTTCCATGAAAATTAGCGATATTTTAGGGGAAAAACAGGGATTTCTATGAAAATAAGCGATATTTAAGGAAAAACAGGGATTTCTATGAAAATAAGTGATATTTAAGGGGAAAAACAGGGATTTCTATGAAAATAAGCGATATTTTAGGGGAAAAACAGGGATTTCTATGAAAATAAGCGATATTTTAGGGGAAAAACAGGGATTTCCATGAAAATTAGCGATATTTTAGGGGAAAAAGAGGGATTTCTATGAAAATAAACGATATTTAAGGAAAAACAGGGATTTCTATGAAAATAAGTGATATTTCAGGGGAAAAACAGGGATTTCTATGAAAATAAGCGATATTTCAGGGGAAAAACAGGGATTTCTATGAAAATAAGCGATGTTTAAGGTTAAAAACAGGGATTTCTATGAAAATAAGCAATATTTCAGGGGAAAAACAGGGATTTCCATGAAAATAAGCGATATTTCAGGGGAAAAACAGGGATTTCTATGAAAGTAAGCGATATTTCAGGGGAAAAACAGGGATTTCTATGAAAATAAGCGATATTTTAGGTTAAAAACAGGGATTTCTATGGAAATAAGCGATATTTAAGGTTAAAAACAGGGATTTCCATGAAAATAAGTGATATTTCAGGGGAAAAACAGGGATTTCTATGGAAATAAGCGATATTTCAGGGGAAAAACAGGGATTTCCATGAAAATAAGCGATATTTCAGGTTTAAAACAGGGATTTCTATGAAAATAAGCGATATTTAAGGTAAAAAAAAGGGATTTCTATGAAAATAAGCGATATTTCAGGGGAAAAACAGGGATTTCTATGAAAATAAGCGATATTTTAGGGGAAAAACAGGGTTTTCAATGAAAATAAGCGATATTTCAGGGGAAAAACAGGGATTTCTATGAAAATAAGCGATATTTAAGGTTAAAAACAGGGATTTCAATGAAAATAAGCGATATTTCAGGGGAAAAACAGGGATTTCAATGAAAATAAGCGATATTTAAGGTTAAAAACAGGGATTTCTATGAAAATAAGTGATTTTTAAGGTTAAAAACAGGGATTTCCAGGAAAAAAAGCGATATTTAAGGTTAAAAACAGGGATTTCTATGAAAATAAGCGATATTTAAGGTTAAAAACAGGGATTTCTAGAAAAATAAGCGATATTTCAGGATAAAAACAGGGATTTCTATGAAAATAAGTGATATTTCAGGGGAAAAATAGGGATTTCTATGAAAATAAGTGATATTTAAGGGGAAAAACAGGGATTTATATGAAAACAAGTAATATTTAAGGGGAAAAACAGGGATTTCTATGAAAATAAGCGATATTTTAGGGAAAAAACAGGGATTTCCATGAAAATAAGCGATATTTCAGGGGAAAAACAGGGATTTCTTTGAAAATAAGCGATATTTTAGGTTAAAAACAGGGATTTCTATGAAAATAAGTGATATCTTAGGGGAAAAACAGGGATTTCCATGAAAATAAGCGATATTTCAGGGGAAAAACAGGGATTTCTATGAAAATAAGCGATATTTCAGGGGAAAAACAGGGATTTCCATGAAAATAAGCGATATTTAAGGGGAAAAACAGGGATTTCCATGAAAATAAGCGATATTTAAGGTTAAAAACAGGGATTTCTATGAAAATAAGCGATATCTTAGGGGAAAAACAGGGATTTCTATGAAAATAAGCGATATTTTAGGTTAAAAACAGGGAATTCCATGAAAATAAGCGATATTTAAGGGGAAAAACAGGGATTTCCATGAAAATAAGCGATATTTTAGGGGAAAAACAGGGATTCCTATGAAAATAAGAGATATTTCAGGTTAAAAACAGGGATTTCTATGAAAATAAGCGATATTTAAGGGGAAAAACAGGGATTTCCGTGAAAATAAGCGATATTTAAGGGGAATAACAGGGATTTCAATGGAAATAAGCGATATTTTAGGGAAAAAACAGGGATTTCCATGAAAATAAGCGATATTTTAAGGGAAAAACAAGGATTTCTATGAAAATAAGCGATATTTCAGGTTTAAAACAGGGATTTCTATGAAAATAAGAGATATTTCAGGAGAAAAACAGGGATTTCTATGAAAATAAGCGATATTTCAGGGGAAAAACAGGGATTTCTATGAAAATAAGTGATATTTCAGGTTAAAAACAGGGATTTCAATGGAAATAAGCGATATTTCAGGTTTAAAACAGGGATTTCTATGAAAATAAGCGATATTTAAGGGGAAAAACAGGGATTTCCATGAAAATAAGCGATATTTAAGGGGAAAAACAGGGATTTCCATGAAAATAAGCGATATTTCAGGTTTAAAACAGGGATTTCCATGAAAATAAGCGATATTTTAGGGGAAAAACAGGGATTTCCATGAAAATAAGCGATATTTAAGGGGAAAAACAGGGATTTCCATGAAAATAAGCGATATTTAAGGTTAAAAACAGGGATTTCTATGAAAATAAGTGATTTTTAAGGTTAAAAACAGGGATTTCCAGGAAAATAAGCGATATTTAAGGTTAAAAACAGGGATTTCTATGAAAATAAGCGATATTTAAGGTTAAAAACAGGGATTCCTATGAAAATAAGCGATATTTAAGGTAAAAAACAGGGATTTCTATGAAAATAAGCGATATTTAAGGTTAAAAACAGGGATTTCCATGAAAATAAGCGATATTTTAGGGGAAAAACAGGGATTTCTAGAAAAATAAGCGATATTTCAGGATAAAAACAGGGATTTCTTTGAAAATAAGCGATATTTCAGGGGAAAAATAGGGATTTCTATGAAAATAAGCGATATTTTAGGGTTAAAAACAGGGATTTCTATGAAAATAAGCGATATTTTAGGGGAAAAAGAGGGATTTCTATGAAAATAAGCGATATTTTAGGGGAAAAACAGGGATTTCTATGAAAATAAGCGATATTTCAGGATAAAAACAGGGATTTCTGTGAAAATAAGCGATATTTAAGGTTAAAAACAGGGATTTCTATGAAAATAAGCGATATTTTAGGGAAAAAACAGGGATTTCGATGAAAATAAGCGATATTTAAGGGGAAAAACAGGGATTTCTATGAAAATAAGCGATATTTAAGGTTAAAAACAGGGATTTCCATGAAAATAAGCGATATTTTAGGGGAAAAACAGGGATTTCTATGAAAATAAGCGATATTTTAGGGGAAAAACTGGGATTTCTATGAAAATAAGTGATATTTAAGGGGAAAAACAGGGATTTCCATGAAAATAAGCGATATTTAAGGTTAAAAACAGGGATTTCTATGAAAATAAGCGATATTTAAGGTTAAAAACAGGGATTTCTATGAAAATAAGCGATATTTTAGGGAAAAACAGGGATTTCTATGAAAATAAGCGATATTTAAGGGGAAAAACAGGGATTTCCATGAAAATAAGCGATATTTTAGGGGAAAAACAGGGATTTCCATGAAAATAAGCGATATTTCAGGTTTAAAACAGGGATTTCTATGAAAATAAGCGATATTTAAGGTAAAAAAAAGGGATTTCTATGAAAATAAGCGATATTTCAGGGGAAAAACAGGGATTTCTATGAAAATAAGCGATATTTTAGGGGAAAAACAGGGTTTTCAATGAAAATAAGCGATATTTCAGGGGAAAAACAGGGATTTCTATGAAAATAAGCGATATTTAAGGTTAAAAACAGGGATTTCAATGAAAATAAGCGATATTTCAGGGGAAAAACAGGGATTTCAATGAAAATAAGCGATATTTAAGGTTAAAAACAGGGATTTCTATGAAAATAAGTGATTTTTAAGGTTAAAAACAGGGATTTCCAGGAAAAAAAGCGATATTTAAGGTTAAAAACAGGGATTTCTATGAAAATAAGCGATATTTAAGGTTAAAAACAGGGATTTCTAGAAAAATAAGCGATATTTCAGGATAAAAACAGGGATTTCTATGAAAATAAGTGATATTTCAGGGGAAAAATAGGGATTTCTATGAAAATAAGTGATATTTAAGGGGAAAAACAGGGATTTATATGAAAACAAGTAATATTTAAGGGGAAAAACAGGGATTTCTATGAAAATAAGCGATATTTTAGGGAAAAAACAGGGATTTCCATGAAAATAAGCGATATTTCAGGGGAAAAACAGGGATTTCTTTGAAAATAAGCGATATTTTAGGTTAAAAACAGGGATTTCTATGAAAATAAGTGATATCTTAGGGGAAAAACAGGGATTTCCATGAAAATAAGCGATATTTCAGGGGAAAAACAGGGATTTCTATGAAAATAAGCGATATTTCAGGGGAAAAACAGGGATTTCCATGAAAATAAGCGATATTTAAGGGGAAAAACAGGGATTTCCATGAAAATAAGCGATATTTAAGGTTAAAAACAGGGATTTCTATGAAAATAAGCGATATCTTAGGGGAAAAACAGGGATTTCTATGAAAATAAGCGATATTTTAGGTTAAAAACAGGGAATTCCATGAAAATAAGCGATATTTAAGGGGAAAAACAGGGATTTCCATGAAAATAAGCGATATTTTAGGGGAAAAACAGGGATTCCTATGAAAATAAGAGATATTTCAGGTTAAAAACAGGGATTTCTATGAAAATAAGCGATATTTAAGGGGAAAAACAGGGATTTCCGTGAAAATAAGCGATATTTAAGGGGAATAACAGGGATTTCAATGGAAATAAGCGATATTTTAGGGAAAAAACAGGGATTTCCATGAAAATAAGCGATATTTTAAGGGAAAAACAAGGATTTCTATGAAAATAAGCGATATTTCAGGTTTAAAACAGGGATTTCTATGAAAATAAGAGATATTTCAGGAGAAAAACAGGGATTTCTATGAAAATAAGCGATATTTCAGGGGAAAAACAGGGATTTCTATGAAAATAAGTGATATTTCAGGTTAAAAACAGGGATTTCAATGGAAATAAGCGATATTTCAGGTTTAAAACAGGGATTTCTATGAAAATAAGCGATATTTAAGGGGAAAAACAGGGATTTCCATGAAAATAAGCGATATTTAAGGGGAAAAACAGGGATTTCCATGAAAATAAGCGATATTTCAGGTTTAAAACAGGGATTTCCATGAAAATAAGCGATATTTTAGGGGAAAAACAGGGATTTCCATGAAAATAAGCGATATTTAAGGGGAAAAACAGGGATTTCCATGAAAATAAGCGATATTTAAGGTTAAAAACAGGGATTTCTATGAAAATAAGTGATTTTTAAGGTTAAAAACAGGGATTTCCAGGAAAATAAGCGATATTTAAGGTTAAAAACAGGGATTTCTATGAAAATAAGCGATATTTAAGGTTAAAAACAGGGATTCCTATGAAAATAAGCGATATTTAAGGTAAAAAACAGGGATTTCTATGAAAATAAGCGATATTTAAGGTTAAAAACAGGGATTTCCATGAAAATAAGCGATATTTTAGGGGAAAAACAGGGATTTCTAGAAAAATAAGCGATATTTCAGGATAAAAACAGGGATTTCTTTGAAAATAAGCGATATTTCAGGGGAAAAATAGGGATTTCTATGAAAATAAGCGATATTTTAGGGTTAAAAACAGGGATTTCTATGAAAATAAGCGATATTTTAGGGGAAAAAGAGGGATTTCTATGAAAATAAGCGATATTTTAGGGGAAAAACAGGGATTTCTATGAAAATAAGCGATATTTCAGGATAAAAACAGGGATTTCTGTGAAAATAAGCGATATTTAAGGTTAAAAACAGGGATTTCTATGAAAATAAGCGATATTTTAGGGAAAAAACAGGGATTTCGATGAAAATAAGCGATATTTAAGGGGAAAAACAGGGATTTCTATGAAAATAAGCGATATTTAAGGTTAAAAACAGGGATTTCCATGAAAATAAGCGATATTTTAGGGGAAAAACAGGGATTTCTATGAAAATAAGCGATATTTTAGGGGAAAAACTGGGATTTCTATGAAAATAAGTGATATTTAAGGGGAAAAACAGGGATTTCCATGAAAATAAGCGATATTTAAGGTTAAAAACAGGGATTTCTATGAAAATAAGCGATATTTAAGGTTAAAAACAGGGATTTCTATGAAAATAAGCGATATTTTAGGGAAAAACAGGGATTTCTATGAAAATAAGCGATATTTAAGGGGAAAAACAGGGATTTCCATGAAAATAAGCGATATTTTAGGGGAAAAACAGGGATTTCTATGAAAATAAGCGATATTTAAGGGGAAAAACAGGGATTTCCTTGAAAATAAGCGATATTTTAGGGGAAAAACAGGGATTTCTAGAAAAATAAGCGATATTTCAGGGGAAAAACAGGGATTTCTATGAAAATAAGCAATATTTCAGGGGAAAAACAGGGATTTCCTTGAAAATAAGCGATATTTTAGGGGAAAAACAGGGATTTCTATGAAAATAAGCGATATTTCAGGGGAAAAACAGGGGTTTCTATGAAAATAAGCGATATTTCAGGGGAAAAACAGGGATTTCCATGAAAATAAGTGATATTTCAGGGGAAAAACAGGGATTTCTATGAAAATAAGCGATATTTTAGGGGAAAAACAGGGATTTCTATGAAAATAAGCGATATTTAAGGTTAAAATCAGGGATTTCTATGAAAATAAGCGATATTTAAGGTTAAAAACAGGGATTCCTGTGAAAATAAGCAATATTTTAGGGGAAAAACAGGTATTTCTAGGAAAATAAGCGATATTTCAGGGGAAAAACAGGGGTTTCTATGAAAATAAGCGATATTTCAGGGGAAAAACAGGGATTTCCATGAAAATAAGTGATATTTCAGGGGAAAAACAGGGATTTCCATGAAAATAAGCGATATTTTAGGGGAAAAACAGGGATTTCTATGAAAATAAGCGATATTTAAGGTTAAAAACAGGGATTTCTATGAAAATAAGCGATATTTTAGGGGAAAAACAGGGATTTCTATGAAAATAAGCGATATTTAAGGTTAAAAACAGGGATTCCTGTGAAAATAAGCAATATTTTAGGGGAAAAACAGGTATTTCTAGGAAAATAAGCGATATTTCAGGGGAAAAACAGGGATTTCTATGAAAATAAGCGATATTGAAGGGGAAAAACAGGGATTTCTATGAAAATAAGCGATATTTAAGGGGAAAAACAGGGATTTCCATGAAAATAAGCGATGCTTTAGGGGAAAAACAGGGATTTCTATGAAAATAAGCGATATTTTAGGGGAAAAACAGGGATTTCCATGAAAATAAGCGATATTTAAGGTTAAAAACAGGGATTTCTATGAAAATAAGCGATATTTAAGGGGAAAAACAGGGATTTCTATGAAAATAAGCGATATTTAAGGATAAAAACAGGGATTTCTATGAAAATAAGCAATATTTTAGGGGAAAAACAGGGATTTCTATGAAAATAAGCGATATTTAAGGTTAAATACAGGGATTTCTATGTAAATAAGTGTTATATCAGGGGAAAAACAGGGATTCCTATGAAAATTAGCGATATTTAATGGGAAAAACAGGGATTTCTATGAAAATAAGAGATATTGAAGTGGAAAAACAGGGATTTCATGGAAAATAAGTGATATTGAATGGGAAAAACAGGGATTTCTATGAAAATAAGCCATATTATAATTATTTATTATATATAATAATATATAATATATAATAATATATATAAATATATTATAAATATGTATAAATTATTATATATAATATATGTTATATAAATATATTATATATTATATAAATTATTATATATAATATTATTGTAATTATTTATAAATATAATATACATAAGTAATAATAATTATATATAATAGTATATATTATATATAATAATATACATAGGTATTATATTTTATATAATGTATATATTATATGATTGGTCATTGGCAGCGCCGTCCCGCCCTCGCCTGTAAGTGATTGGTCACCGGCCGCGCCGTCCCGCCCTCGTCCGCCTGTGATTGGTCACCGGCCGCGCCGTCCCGCCCTCGTCAGCCTGTGATTGGTTATTGGCAGCGCCGTCCCGCCCTCGTTAGCCTGTGATTGGTCACCGACAGCGCCGTTCCGCCCTCGTCCGCCTGTGGTTGGTCATCAGCAGCGCCGTCCCGCCCTCGTCAGCCTGTGATTGGTCAGTGGCAGCGCCGTCCCGCCCTCGCCATCCTCTCATTGGTCATCGGCAGCGCTGTCCCGCCCTCGTCAGCCTCTCATTGGTCGTCGGCAGCGTTTTCCCGCCCTCGCCAGCCGGTGATTGGTCATCGGCAGCGCCGTCCCGCCCTCTTCAGCCAGTGATTGGTCATCGGCAGCGCTGTCCCGCCCTCGTCAGCCTGTGATTGGTCACCGGCAGCGCCGTACCGCCCTCGTCAACCTCTCATTGGTCACCGGCAGCATTATCCCGCCTTCGCCCGCCTGTGATTGGTCATCGGCAGCGCCGTCCCGCCCTCGCCTGCCTGTGATTGGTTATAGGCAGCGCCGTCCCGCCCTCGTCAGCCTGTGATTGGTCATTGGCAGTGCCGTCCCGCCCTCATGTGTGTCTCACTGCTAATCGACAGCGCCGTCCCGCCCTCATCAGCCTCTCATTGGTCATTGGCAGCGCCGTCCCGCCCCTGCAGCGTCTCATTGGTCATCGGCAGGGCGGTCCCGCCCCTTTCTGCCTCTTACTCGTCACCGGCAGCGCTGTCCCGCCCTCGCCAGTCTTTCATTGGTCATCGGCAGCTCCGTCCCGCCTCCGCCAGCATCTCATTGGTCAGCAGCAGCCTTTTCCCCGCCTTTTTCTTTGCTCTCTCTCTCCTTTCTTTCCCCTCATCCTGTTACAGAAGAGACTGAAGGAATGATGGACAAGCTGGTGCAGGATGGCAGCAGCAGGGTGGAGGCACAGGTGGGTGCGATGAAGCCGGGGGTGGGACTGGGTGGAGCCAGAGCCCAGCCTGAGCTCATTTAAGGGCTGGGAATCGCAGGGCTCAGATGTGTGCCTGGGCTCTTTCCGGTTAATTAATAAAATGAAATAAAGCAAATAATTGTAATTAATATGCTTATTAATATTAATGTTAATAGATAACCAAATTTAATATTAAAATATATTGCCTTTTTAAAATTATGTCTTTTTTCGTAGATTTTTTTTTTAATTTTTTTATTTTTTTTTTGTTTCTGATAAACTATTTCTTAATTACCACTTACTTTTGTTTTTTTTTCCTTTTTTATTTTTTTTGTTTATGCTCCTTTTTTTTTTTTACTCTTATTCGTTTTTTTATTAATTTTTGTTTTTTTTCAACATTTTTTTTTATTTTTTTGCTTTTCTACTTTCCCATTTAATTTTTAATATTACTCCAGTTTAAATTCATAAATATTTTATTGGTTAATTGTTTTATTTTTTATTTGTAATAAAAATTCTTTATTTCTACAGAGCTTTTTATTTTAGATTTTATTCTTTAATTCCGATTTTTTTTTTCATTTTATTTATTTATTTATTATTTAATTTCATTCAATTTTATGGCAGCATACTTTTTATTTTATCTTATTTAATTTTCGTTTTTATTTTTTTTATTCAATTTTATGTTCTTTTTTCTTTGTGTGATTTTATTTAATCTTTGTCATTACTTCTATTTATTTTAAATTATTTTATCTTTTGTTTCAAATAATATATACGCATAATATATATATACAATATTAGTTAATACCTATTATATGTGTAAATCTCGCTCTCTACTGCCACCGTGTGGCGAAAAATCGGTACTGCAACCTTTTTTTTTTTTTTTTTTTTTTTTTGCGGTGTGCTTGCCGGTTATGCGCATGCGCCAAAATGGCGGCGATGTTCGCGCATGCGCAGTAGCGGTTCCGAGGCCGCGCATGCGCAGTGCGCGAGGACACAACTGCGCATGCGGAGCAGAAACAGGCGCCTATATAAAGAGCGTGGCAGCGGCCGCGGTTGCGCATAGATCGTGGTTGTGCGCGGCTGCTCAATGCTCTGCTGCTCCGCGCCGCTCGGAGCCGCCGGGAAGGAGCTCGAAGCCGCCGCGAAGCCCCTCGGAGCCGCCGGGAAGGAGCTTGGAGCCGCCGCGAAGCTTCTCGGAGCCGCCGGGAAGGAGCTCGGAGTTTCGGGAAGCCGCTCGGAGCCGCCACGAAGCCGTTCGGAGCCGCCATGAAGCCGCTTGGAGTTTCGGGAAGCCCTTCGGAGCCGCCGGGAAGGAGCTTCGAACAGCCGCGAAGCCGCTCGGAGCCGCCGCGAAGCCGCTCGGAGCCGCCGCGAAGCCGCTCGGAGTTTCGGGAAGCCCTTCGGAGCTGCCGCGAAGCTTCTCGGAGCTGCCGCGAAGCTTCTCGGAGCTGCCGCGAAGCTTCTCGGAGCCGCCGGGAAGGAGCTCGGAGCCGCCGCGAAGCTCCTCGGAGCCGCCGCGAAGCCCTTCGGAGCCGCCACGAAGCCGCTCGGAGCCGCCGCGAAGCTTCTCGAAGCCGCCGGGAAGGAGCTCGGAGCCGCCGCGAAGCCGCTCGGAGCCGCCGGGAAGGAGCTTCGAACAGCCGCGAAGCCGCTCGGAGCCGCCGCGAAGCCGCTCGGAGCCGCCGGGAAGGAGCTCGGAGTTTCGGGAAGCCCTTTGGAGCCGCCGCGAAGCCGTCGCGAAGCCTTTCGGAGCCGCTCGGAGCCGCCGGGAAGGAGCTTCGAGCCGCCACGAATCCGCCGCGAAGCCGCTCGGAGCCGCCGCTCGGAGTTTCGAACAGCCGAGGTATGGGGCATTTTTGGGGCACTTGTGGGGCTCCTTTTCGGTCTCTTTCGGGGCTCTTTAGGGTCTGGTTTGGGGCACTTACGGGGCTCTTTTGGGGCTCCCTTTTGGGGCTCCCTTTTGGGGCTCCCTTTTGTCTCCTTTTTGTTTCCTTTTTGGCTCCTTTGGGGTTCCTTTTTGGCTCTTTTTTGGCTCCTTTTTGGCTCTTTTTTTTGGCTCCTTTTTGGGCTCCTTTTTGGGCTCCTTTTTGGGCTTCTTTGGGGCTCTTCTGGGGCACTTGTGGTGGCCCTTTGGGGCTCTAATATGTGGCTTGCAGGGCACTTTTGGGGCTCCTGTGGGGCACTTATGGGGCTTTTTTGGGGCTCATTTTTTTTGCTTTGTTTTATTTTGTTTCATCTTTATTATTATTTTATTTTTTTATAGTTCTTGACAATAATATATTACATACAATTTCTAAATATGTGTTTGTCTCGTTCTCTACTGCCGCCGTGTGGCGAAAAATCGGTACTGCAGCTTTTTTTTTTTTTGCTACGCGAATGCGCAGTAGCGCTTCCGAGGCCGCGCATGCGCAGTGCGCGAGGACACAACTGCGCATGCGGAGCAGAAACAGGCGCCTATATAAAGAGCGTGGCAGCGGCCGCGGTTGCACATAGATCACGGTTATGCGCGGGTGCTCGGAGCCGCCGGGAAGGAACTTCGAACAGCCGCGAAGCCGCTCGGAGCCGCCACGAAGCCGTTCGGAGCAGCCAGGAAGCCGCTCGGAGTTTCGGGAAGCCCTTCGGAGCCGCCGCGAAGCCGCCGGGAAGGAGCTCGGAGCCGCCGCGAAGCCGCTCGGAGCCGCCGCGAAGCCGCCACGAAGCCGCTCGGAGTTTCGGGAAGGCGCTCGGAGCCGCCACGAAGCCGCTCGGAGCCACCGCGAAGCTTCTCGAAGCCGCCGCGAAGCCCCTCGGAGCCGCCGTGAGGGAGCTTCGAACAGCCGAGGTATGGGGCTTTTTGGGGCACTTGTGGGGCTCCTTTTTGGTCTCTTTTGGGGTTCTTTGGAACTTCTTTCAGGCTCTTTTGCGGCTCTTTCGGGGCTCCTTTGGGGCACTTGTGGGGCTCTTCTGGTGCTCTTATTTGTGGCTTGCAGGACAGTGATGTGTGGCTTGCAGGGCACGTTTTGGGCTCCGTTTTGGGCTCCGTTTGGGGCTCCTTTGGGGCTCCTTTGGGGCACTTGTGGGGGTCCTTTGGGGCTCTAATATGTGGCTTGCAGGGCACTTTTGGGTCTCTTGTGGGGCTGTTTTGTGCTACTTATGGGGCACTTATTGGGCTCTTTCGGGGCTCTTTTTGGTCTCCTTTTTGGGCTCCTTTTTGGGCTCCTTTTTGGGCTCCTTTTTGGGCTCCTTTTTGGGCTCCTTTTTGGGCTCCTTTCTGGCTCCTTTCTGGCTCCTTTCTGGCTCCTTTCTGGCTCCTTTCTGGCTCCTTTCTGGCTGCTTTGGTGCCTTTGTGGGGTTCTTCTGGTGCTCTTTTATGTGGCTTGCAGAGCAGTGATGTGTGGCATGCGGGGCTCCTTTGGGGCTCCTTTGGGGCTCCTTTGGGGCTCCTTTGGGGCTCCTTTGGCTCTCTAATATGTGGCTTGCAGGGCAGGGATGTGTGACTTGCAGGGTACTTTTGGGGCTTTTTTGGGGCTCCTTTTGGGTCTCTTGAGGGTCTCTTTTGTGACTCTTGGGTCTCTTTTTTGGTCTGGGGTCTCTTGGGTCTCTTTTTAGTCTCTTTTGGGGTCTCTTGGGGTCTCTAGGGTCTCTTTTGGGGCACTTGTAGGGCTTTTCTGGTGCTCTAATATGTGGCTTGCAGGGCAGTGCTGCGTGGCTTGCAGGGCTCTTTTAGGGCTGTTTTAGGGCTCTTTTGGGGCACTTATGGGGATGTTTTGGGGCACTTACGGGGCTTTTCTGGGGCACTAATATGTGGCTTGCACGGCTCTTTAGCGGCTCCTTTTTGCGGCTCATTTTAGGGTTCCTTTTAGGGCTCCTTTGGGGCACTTGTGGAGCTCTTCTTGTGCTCTAATATGTGGCTTGCAGGGCAATGATGCGTGGCTTGCAGGGCTCCTTTGGGGTTCTTTAGGGTCTCTTTTGGGGCTCCTTTGGTTCTCCCATATGTGGTTTGCAGGGCTCCTTTGGGGCTCTTTTGGGGCTCTTTTGGGGCTCGTTTTGGTCTCCTGTGCGGCTCCTTTCTGGCTCTCTTTTGGGGCTCTTTTGTGCCACTTATGCGGCTTTTTTGGGGCACTTCTGGGGCTCTTCTGGTGCTCTCATATGTGGCTTGCAAGCCAGTGACGTGTGGCTTGTAGGGCTCGTTTTGGGGTCTCTTTTGGGGTCTCTTTTGGGGTCTCTTTTGGGGCATTTGTGGGGCTTTTTTGGGGCCCTTGTGGGGCTCTTCTGGTGCTCTACTATGTGGCTGGCAGGGCTCTTTTGGGGCTCGTTTTGGGGCTCTTTAGGGGCTCCTTTCCGGCTCCTTTAGGGCTCTTTAGGGGCTCCTTTGAAGCCCCTTTAGGGCTCTTCTGGTGCTCTAATGTGTGGCTTGCAGGGCAGTGATGTGTGGCTTGCAGGGCACTTTCGGGGCTCTTTTTGGGGCTCCTTTGGGGCTCTTTTGGGGCCCTTATGGGGTTTTTCTGGGGCCCTTGTGGGTCTCTTCTGGTGCTCTAATATGTGGCTAATATGCGCAGGAACTTCTTTGCAGTGAGGTGAGGAGCACTGGCACAGGCTGCCCAGGGAGGTGGTGGAGTCTCCTTATCTGGAGTTGTTCAAGACCTGCCTGGATGCCGACCTGTGCGCCCTGCTGTAGGGAACCTGCATGGGCAGGAAGTTGGACTCCATGAGCTCTGCAGCTCCCTTCCAACCCCTCGACCAAGTGAGGTGCCAAAAGAAGAGGTGTCTCCTAAACAGGCTTCTGCTGAGTGCTGTCCTCGTCTTGGGGTTTGTACAATGCCCACCTTTCTTCTCTAACCCACTTTGTTGAGGACCACGTGTGAGGCTTTCTTCTTTCCTGGTAGGCTTGGCGACTCCTCCACCAGACGTAGCAGGCATTTTGGGACGTCCAAGGTTCCGCAGTGAGCGTCTCCTGTTCCTGGTCAAGGTGTGGGCGTTCCAGGACATAAAGGTATCTTCATGCTTTCCCCAAGTGCCAAGTACCCCGCCAGATGCTGTTTGCCTTTTGGCACCCCCTCAGTTGCTGTAATGTCTGCGCCTTGATTCTTGGAGTGTGGTAAGTGACACCTTTGAAAACAAGCGATATTTTAGGTTAAAAACAGGGATTTCTTGGAAAATAAGTGATATTTCAGGGGAAAAACAGGGATTTCTTGGAAAATAAGCGATATTTCAGGGGAAAAACAGGGATTTCTATGAAAATAAGCGATATTTAAGGTTAAAAACAGGGATTTCAATGAAAATAAGCGATATTTTAGGGGAAAAACAGGGATTTCTATGAAAATAAGCGATATTTAAGGAGAAAAACAGGGATTTCTATGAAAATAAGCGATATTTCAGGGGAAAAACAGGGATTTCCATGATAATAAGCGATATTTCAGGGGAAAAACAGGGATTTCTTTGAAAATAAACGATATTTCAGGTTAAAAACAGGGATTTCTATGAAAATAAGCGATATTTTAGGGGAAAAAACAGGGATTTCTATGAAAATAAGCGATATTTCAGGAGAAAAACAGGGATTTCCATGATAATAAGCGATATTTCAGGGGAAAAACAGGGATTTCTATGAAAATAAGCGATATTTCAGGTTAAAAACAGGGATTTCTATGAAAATAAGCGATATTTAAGTGGAAAAACAGGGATTTCTATGAAAATAAGCGATATTTCAGGAGAAAAAACAGGGATTTCTATGAAAATAAGCGATATTTCAGGGGAAAAACAGGGATTTCTATGAAAATAAGCGATATTTAAGGTTAAAAACAGGGATTTCCATGAAAATAAGTGATATTTCAGGAGAAAAACAGGGATTTCTATGAAAATAAGCGATATTTCAGGGGAAAAACAGGGATATCCATGAAAATAAGCGATATTTCAGGGGAAAAACAGGGATTTCCATAAAAATAAGCGATATTTCAGGGGAAAAACAGGGATTTCCATGAAAATAAGCGATATTTCAGGGGAAAAACAGGGATTTCTATGAAAATAAGCGATATTTAAGGGGGAAAACAGGGATTTCCATGAAAAAAAGCGATATTTTAGGGGAAAAACAGGGATTTCTATGAAAGTAAGCGATATTTAAGGAGAAAAACAGGGATTTCAATGAAAATAAGCGATATTTCAGGGGAAAAACAGGGATTTCTATGAAAATAAGCGATATTTAAGGGGAAAAACAGGGATTTCCTTGAAAATAAGTGATATTGAAGGGGAAAAACAGGGATTTCTATGAAAATAAGCGATATTTCAGGGGAAAAACAGGGATTTCTTGGAAAATAAGCGATATTTCAGGGGAAAAACAGGGATTTCTATGAAAATAAGCGATATTTAAGGGGAAAAACAGGTATTTCTATGAAAATAAGCGATATTTAAGGTTAAAAACAGGGATTTCTATGAAAATAAGCGATATTTCAGGGGAAAAACAGGGATTTCTATGAAAATAAGCGATATTTCAGGGGAAAAACAGGGATTTCTATGAAAATAAGCAATATTTCAGGGGAAAAACAGGGATTTCTATGAAAATAAGCGATATTTAAGGTTAAAAACAGGGATTTCCATGAAAATAAGCGATATTTAAGGGGAAAAACAGGGATTTCTATGAAAATAAGCGATATCTTAGGGGAAAAACAGGGATTTCTATGAAAATAAGCGATATTTCAGGTTAAAAACAGGGATTTCTATGAAAATAAGCGATATTTTAGGGGAAAAAGAGGGATTTCTATGAAAATAAGCGATATTTAAGGTTAAAAACAGGGATTTCCATGAAAATAAGCGATATTTTAGGGGAAAAACAGGGATTTCTATGAAAATAAGCGATATTTTAGGGGAAAAACTGGGATTTCTATGAAAATAAGTGATATTTAAGGGGAAAAACAGGGATTTCCATGAAAATAAGCGATATTTAAGGTTAAAAACAGGGATTTCTATGAAAATAAGCGATATTTAAGGTTAAAAACAGGGATTTCTATGAAAATAAGCGATATTTTAGGGAAAAACAGGGATTTCTATGAAAATAAGCGATATTTAAGGGGAAAAACAGGGATTTCCATGAAAATAAGCGATATTTTAGGGGAAAAACAGGGATTTCCATGAAAATAAGCGATATTTCAGGTTTAAAACAGGGATTTCTATGAAAATAAGCGATATTTAAGGTAAAAAAAAGGGATTTCTATGAAAATAAGCGATATTTCAGGGGAAAAACAGGGATTTCTATGAAAATAAGCGATATTTTAGGGGAAAAACAGGGTTTTCAATGAAAATAAGCGATATTTCAGGGGAAAAACAGGGATTTCTATGAAAATAAGCGATATTTAAGGTTAAAAACAGGGATTTCAATGAAAATAAGCGATATTTCAGGGGAAAAACAGGGATTTCAATGAAAATAAGCGATATTTAAGGTTAAAAACAGGGATTTCTATGAAAATAAGTGATTTTTAAGGTTAAAAACAGGGATTTCCAGGAAAAAAAGCGATATTTAAGGTTAAAAACAGGGATTTCTATGAAAATAAGCGATATTTAAGGTTAAAAACAGGGATTTCTAGAAAAATAAGCGATATTTCAGGATAAAAACAGGGATTTCTATGAAAATAAGTGATATTTCAGGGGAAAAATAGGGATTTCTATGAAAATAAGTGATATTTAAGGGGAAAAACAGGGATTTATATGAAAACAAGTAATATTTAAGGGGAAAAACAGGGATTTCTATGAAAATAAGCGATATTTTAGGGAAAAAAACAGGGATTTCCATGAAAATAAGCGATATTTCAGGGGAAAAACAGGGATTTCTTTGAAAATAAGCGATATTTTAGGTTAAAAACAGGGATTTCTATGAAAATAAGTGATATCTTAGGGGAAAAACAGGGATTTCCATGAAAATAAGCGATATTTCAGGGGAAAAACAGGGATTTCTATGAAAATAAGCGATATTTCAGGGGAAAAACAGGGATTTCCATGAAAATAAGCGATATTTAAGGGGAAAAACAGGGATTTCCATGAAAATAAGCGATATTTAAGGTTAAAAACAGGGATTTCTATGAAAATAAGCGATATCTTAGGGGAAAAACAGGGATTTCTATGAAAATAAGCGATATTTTAGGTTAAAAACAGGGAATTCCATGAAAATAAGCGATATTTAAGGGGAAAAACAGGGATTTCCATGAAAATAAGCGATATTTTAGGGGAAAAACAGGGATTCCTATGAAAATAAGAGATATTTCAGGTTAAAAACAGGGATTTCTATGAAAATAAGCGATATTTAAGGGGAAAAACAGGGATTTCCGTGAAAATAAGCGATATTTAAGGGGAATAACAGGGATTTCAATGGAAATAAGCGATATTTTAGGGAAAAAACAGGGATTTCCATGAAAATAAGCGATATTTTAAGGGAAAAACAAGGATTTCTATGAAAATAAGCGATATTTCAGGTTTAAAACAGGGATTTCTATGAAAATAAGAGATATTTCAGGAGAAAAACAGGGATTTCTATGAAAATAAGCGATATTTCAGGGGAAAAACAGGGATTTCTATGAAAATAAGTGATATTTCAGGTTAAAAACAGGGATTTCAATGGAAATAAGCGATATTTCAGGTTTAAAACAGGGATTTCTATGAAAATAAGCGATATTTAAGGGGAAAAACAGGGATTTCCATGAAAATAAGCGATATTTAAGGGGAAAAACAGGGATTTCCATGAAAATAAGCGATATTTCAGGTTTAAAACAGGGATTTCCATGAAAATAAGCGATATTTTAGGGGAAAAACAGGGATTTCCATGAAAATAAGCGATATTTAAGGGGAAAAACAGGGATTTCCATGAAAATAAGCGATATTTAAGGTTAAAAACAGGGATTTCTATGAAAATAAGTGATTTTTAAGGTTAAAAACAGGGATTTCCAGGAAAATAAGCGATATTTAAGGTTAAAAACAGGGATTTCTATGAAAATAAGCGATATTTAAGGTTAAAAACAGGGATTCCTATGAAAATAAGCGATATTTAAGGTAAAAAACAGGGATTTCTATGAAAATAAGCGATATTTAAGGTTAAAAACAGGGATTTCCATGAAAATAAGCGATATTTTAGGGGAAAAACAGGGATTTCTAGAAAAATAAGCGATATTTCAGGATAAAAACAGGGATTTCTTTGAAAATAAGCGATATTTCAGGGGAAAAATAGGGATTTCTATGAAAATAAGCGATATTTTAGGGTTAAAAACAGGGATTTCTATGAAAATAAGCGATATTTTAGGGGAAAAAGAGGGATTTCTATGAAAATAAGCGATATTTTAGGGGAAAAACAGGGATTTCTATGAAAATAAGCGATATTTCAGGATAAAAACAGGGATTTCTGTGAAAATAAGCGATATTTAAGGTTAAAAACAGGGATTTCTATGAAAATAAGCGATATTTTAGGGAAAAAACAGGGATTTCGATGAAAATAAGCGATATTTAAGGGGAAAAACAGGGATTTCTATGAAAATAAGCGATATTTAAGGTTAAAAACAGGGATTTCCATGAAAATAAGCGATATTTTAGGGGAAAAAACAGGGATTTCTATGAAAATAAGCGATATTTTAGGGGAAAAACTGGGATTTCTATGAAAATAAGTGATATTTAAGGGGAAAAACAGGGATTTCCATGAAAATAAGCGATATTTAAGGTTAAAAACAGGGATTTCTATGAAAATAAGCGATATTTAAGGTTAAAAACAGGGATTTCTATGAAAATAAGCGATATTTTAGGGAAAAACAGGGATTTCTATGAAAATAAGCGATATTTAAGGGGAAAAACAGGGATTTCCATGAAAATAAGCGATATTTTAGGGGAAAAACAGGGATTTCTATGAAAATAAGCGATATTTAAGGGGAAAAAACAGGGATTTCCTTGAAAATAAGCGATATTTTAGGGGAAAAACAGGGATTTCTAGAAAAATAAGCGATATTTCAGGGGAAAAACAGGGATTTCTATGAAAATAAGCAATATTTCAGGGGAAAAACAGGGATTTCCTTGAAAATAAGCGATATTTTAGGGGAAAAACAGGGATTTCTATGAAAATAAGCGATATTTCAGGGGAAAAACAGGGGTTTCTATGAAAATAAGCGATATTTCAGGGGAAAAACAGGGATTTCCATGAAAATAAGTGATATTTCAGGGGAAAAACAGGGATTTCTATGAAAATAAGCGATATTTTAGGGGAAAAACAGGGATTTCTATGAAAATAAGCGATATTTAAGGTTAAAATCAGGGATTTCTATGAAAATAAGCGATATTTAAGGTTAAAAACAGGGATTCCTGTGAAAATAAGCAATATTTTAGGGGAAAAACAGGTATTTCTAGGAAAATAAGCGATATTTCAGGGGAAAAACAGGGGTTTCTATGAAAATAAGCGATATTTCAGGGGAAAAACAGGGATTTCCATGAAAATAAGTGATATTTCAGGGGAAAAACAGGGATTTCCATGAAAATAAGCGATATTTTAGGGGAAAAACAGGGATTTCTATGAAAATAAGCGATATTTAAGGTTAAAAACAGGGATTTCTATGAAAATAAGCGATATTTTAGGGGAAAAACAGGGATTTCTATGAAAATAAGCGATATTTAAGGTTAAAAACAGGGATTCCTGTGAAAATAAGCAATATTTTAGGGGAAAAACAGGTATTTCTAGGAAAATAAGCGATATTTCAGGGGAAAAACAGGGATTTCTATGAAAATAAGCGATATTGAAGGGGAAAAAACAGGGATTTCTATGAAAATAAGCGATATTTAAGGGGAAAAACAGGGATTTCCATGAAAATAAGCGATGCTTTAGGGGAAAAACAGGGATTTCTATGAAAATAAGCGATATTTTAGGGGAAAAACAGGGATTTCCATGAAAATAAGCGATATTTAAGGTTAAAAACAGGGATTTCTATGAAAATAAGCGATATTTAAGGGGAAAAACAGGGATTTCTATGAAAATAAGCGATATTTAAGGATAAAAACAGGGATTTCTATGAAAATAAGCAATATTTTAGGGGAAAAACAGGGATTTCTATGAAAATAAGCGATATTTAAGGTTAAATACAGGGATTTCTATGTAAATAAGTGTTATATCAGGGGAAAAAACAGGGATTCCTATGAAAATTAGCGATATTTAATGGGAAAAACAGGGATTTCTATGAAAATAAGAGATATTGAAGTGGAAAAACAGGGATTTCATGGAAAATAAGTGATATTGAATGGGAAAAACAGGGATTTCTATGAAAATAAGCCATATTATAATTATTTATTATATATAATAATATATAATATATAATAATATATATAAATATATTATAAATATGTATAAATTATTATATATAATATATGTTATATAAATATATTATATATTATATAAATTATTATATATAATATTATTGTAATTATTTATAAATATAATATACATAAGTAATAATAATTATATATAATAGTATATATTATATATAATAATATACATAGGTATTATATTTTATATAATGTATATATTATATGATTGGTCATTGGCAGCGCCGTCCCGCCCTCGCCTGTAAGTGATTGGTCACCGGCCGCGCCGTCCCGCCCTCGTCCGCCTGTGATTGGTCACCGGCCGCGCCGTCCCGCCCTCGTCAGCCTGTGATTGGTTATTGGCAGCGCCGTCCCGCCCTCGTTAGCCTGTGATTGGTCACCGACAGCGCCGTTCCGCCCTCGTCCGCCTGTGGTTGGTCATCAGCAGCGCCGTCCCGCCCTCGTCAGCCTGTGATTGGTCAGTGGCAGCGCCGTCCCGCCCTCGCCATCCTCTCATTGGTCATCGGCAGCGCTGTCCCGCCCTCGTCAGCCTCTCATTGGTCGTCGGCAGCGTTTTCCCGCCCTCGCCAGCCGGTGATTGGTCATCGGCAGCGCCGTCCCGCCCTCTTCAGCCAGTGATTGGTCATCGGCAGCGCTGTCCCGCCCTCGTCAGCCTGTGATTGGTCACCGGCAGCGCCGTACCGCCCTCGTCAACCTCTCATTGGTCACCGGCAGCATTATCCCGCCTTCGCCCGCCTGTGATTGGTCATCGGCAGCGCCGTCCCGCCCTCGCCTGCCTGTGATTGGTTATAGGCAGCGCCGTCCCGCCCTCGTCAGCCTGTGATTGGTCATTGGCAGTGCCGTCCCGCCCTCATGTGTGTCTCACTGCTAATCGACAGCGCCGTCCCGCCCTCATCAGCCTCTCATTGGTCATTGGCAGCGCCGTCCCGCCCCTGCAGCGTCTCATTGGTCATCGGCAGGGCGGTCCCGCCCCTTTCTGCCTCTTACTCGTCACCGGCAGCGCTGTCCCGCCCTCGCCAGTCTTTCATTGGTCATCGGCAGCTCCGTCCCGCCTCCGCCAGCATCTCATTGGTCAGCAGCAGCCTTTTCCCCGCCTTTTTCTTTGCTCTCTCTCTCCTTTCTTTCCCCTCATCCTGTTACAGAAGAGACTGAAGGAATGATGGACAAGCTGGTGCAGGATGGCAGCAGCAGGGTGGAGGCACAGGTGGGTGCGATGAAGCCGGGGGTGGGACTGGGTGGAGCCAGAGCCCAGCCTGAGCTCATTTAAGGGCTGGGAATCGCAGGGCTCAGATGTGTGCCTGGGCTCTTTCCGGTTAATTAATAAAATGAAATAAAGCAAATAATTGTAATTAATATGCTTATTAATATTAATGTTAATAGATAACCAAATTTAATATTAAAATATATTGCCTTTTTAAAATTATGTCTTTTTTCGTAGATTTTTTTTTTAATTTTTTTATTTTTTTTTTGTTTCTGATAAACTATTTCTTAATTACCACTTACTTTTGTTTTTTTTTTCCTTTTTTATTTTTTTTGTTTATGCTCCTTTTTTTTTTTACTCTTATTCGTTTTTTTATTAATTTTTGTTTTTTTTCAACATTTTTTTTTATTTTTTTGCTTTTCTACTTTCCCATTTAATTTTTAATATTACTCCAGTTTAAATTCATAAATATTTTATTGGTTAATTGTTTTATTTTTTATTTGTAATAAAAATTCTTTATTTCTACAGAGCTTTTTATTTTAGATTTTATTCTTTAATTCCGATTTTTTTTTTCATTTTATTTATTTATTTATTATTTAATTTCATTCAATTTTATGGCAGCATACTTTTTATTTTATCTTATTTAATTTTCGTTTTTATTTTTTTTATTCAATTTTATGTTCTTTTTTCTTTGTGTGATTTTATTTAATCTTTGTCATTACTTCTATTTATTTTAAATTATTTTATCTTTTGTTTCAAATAATATATACGCATAATATATATATACAATATTAGTTAATACCTATTATATGTGTAAATCTCGCTCTCTACTGCCACCGTGTGGCGAAAAATCGGTACTGCAACCTTTTTTTTTTTTTTTTTTTTTTTTTGCGGTGTGCTTGCCGGTTATGCGCATGCGCCAAAATGGCGGCGATGTTCGCGCATGCGCAGTAGCGGTTCCGAGGCCGCGCATGCGCAGTGCGCGAGGACACAACTGCGCATGCGGAGCAGAAACAGGCGCCTATATAAAGAGCGTGGCAGCGGCCGCGGTTGCGCATAGATCGTGGTTGTGCGCGGCTGCTCAATGCTCTGCTGCTCCGCGCCGCTCGGAGCCGCCGGGAAGGAGCTCGAAGCCGCCGCGAAGCCCCTCGGAGCCGCCGGGAAGGAGCTTGGAGCCGCCGCGAAGCTTCTCGGAGCCGCCGGGAAGGAGCTCGGAGTTTCGGGAAGCCGCTCGGAGCCGCCACGAAGCCGTTCGGAGCCGCCATGAAGCCGCTTGGAGTTTCGGGAAGCCCTTCGGAGCCGCCGGGAAGGAGCTTCGAACAGCCGCGAAGCCGCTCGGAGCCGCCGCGAAGCCGCTCGGAGCCGCCGCGAAGCCGCTCGGAGTTTCGGGAAGCCCTTCGGAGCTGCCGCGAAGCTTCTCGGAGCTGCCGCGAAGCTTCTCGGAGCTGCCGCGAAGCTTCTCGGAGCCGCCGGGAAGGAGCTCGGAGCCGCCGCGAAGCTCCTCGGAGCCGCCGCGAAGCCCTTCGGAGCCGCCACGAAGCCGCTCGGAGCCGCCGCGAAGCTTCTCGAAGCCGCCGGGAAGGAGCTCGGAGCCGCCGCGAAGCCGCTCGGAGCCGCCGGGAAGGAGCTTCGAACAGCCGCGAAGCCGCTCGGAGCCGCCGCGAAGCCGCTCGGAGCCGCCGGGAAGGAGCTCGGAGTTTCGGGAAGCCCTTTGGAGCCGCCGCGAAGCCGTCGCGAAGCCTTTCGGAGCCGCTCGGAGCCGCCGGGAAGGAGCTTCGAGCCGCCACGAATCCGCCGCGAAGCCGCTCGGAGCCGCCGCTCGGAGTTTCGAACAGCCGAGGTATGGGGCATTTTTGGGGCACTTGTGGGGCTCCTTTTCGGTCTCTTTCGGGGCTCTTTAGGGTCTGGTTTGGGGCACTTACGGGGCTCTTTTGGGGCTCCCTTTTGGGGCTCCCTTTTGGGGCTCCCTTTTGTCTCCTTTTTGTTTCCTTTTTGGCTCCTTTGGGGTTCCTTTTTGGCTCTTTTTTGGCTCCTTTTTGGCTCTTTTTTTTGGCTCCTTTTTGGGCTCCTTTTTGGGCTCCTTTTTGGGCTTCTTTGGGGCTCTTCTGGGGCACTTGTGGTGGCCCTTTGGGGCTCTAATATGTGGCTTGCAGGGCACTTTTGGGGCTCCTGTGGGGCACTTATGGGGCTTTTTTGGGGCTCATTTTTTTTGCTTTGTTTTATTTTGTTTCATCTTTATTATTATTTTATTTTTTTATAGTTCTTGACAATAATATATTACATACAATTTCTAAATATGTGTTTGTCTCGTTCTCTACTGCCGCCGTGTGGCGAAAAATCGGTACTGCAGCTTTTTTTTTTTTTGCTACGCGAATGCGCAGTAGCGCTTCCGAGGCCGCGCATGCGCAGTGCGCGAGGACACAACTGCGCATGCGGAGCAGAAACAGGCGCCTATATAAAGAGCGTGGCAGCGGCCGCGGTTGCACATAGATCACGGTTATGCGCGGGTGCTCGGAGCCGCCGGGAAGGAACTTCGAACAGCCGCGAAGCCGCTCGGAGCCGCCACGAAGCCGTTCGGAGCAGCCAGGAAGCCGCTCGGAGTTTCGGGAAGCCCTTCGGAGCCGCCGCGAAGCCGCCGGGAAGGAGCTCGGAGCCGCCGCGAAGCCGCTCGGAGCCGCCGCGAAGCCGCCACGAAGCCGCTCGGAGTTTCGGGAAGGCGCTCGGAGCCGCCACGAAGCCGCTCGGAGCCACCGCGAAGCTTCTCGAAGCCGCCGCGAAGCCCCTCGGAGCCGCCGTGAGGGAGCTTCGAACAGCCGAGGTATGGGGCTTTTTGGGGCACTTGTGGGGCTCCTTTTTGGTCTCTTTTGGGGTTCTTTGGAACTTCTTTCAGGCTCTTTTGCGGCTCTTTCGGGGCTCCTTTGGGGCACTTGTGGGGCTCTTCTGGTGCTCTTATTTGTGGCTTGCAGGACAGTGATGTGTGGCTTGCAGGGCACGTTTTGGGCTCCGTTTTGGGCTCCGTTTGGGGCTCCTTTGGGGCTCCTTTGGGGCACTTGTGGGGGTCCTTTGGGGCTCTAATATGTGGCTTGCAGGGCACTTTTGGGTCTCTTGTGGGGCTGTTTTGTGCTACTTATGGGGCACTTATTGGGCTCTTTCGGGGCTCTTTTTGGTCTCCTTTTTGGGCTCCTTTTTGGGCTCCTTTTTGGGCTCCTTTTTGGGCTCCTTTTTGGGCTCCTTTTTGGGCTCCTTTCTGGCTCCTTTCTGGCTCCTTTCTGGCTCCTTTCTGGCTCCTTTCTGGCTCCTTTCTGGCTCCTTTCTGGCTGCTTTGGTGCCTTTGTGGGGTTCTTCTGGTGCTCTTTTATGTGGCTTGCAGAGCAGTGATGTGTGGCATGCGGGGCTCCTTTGGGGCTCCTTTGGGGCTCCTTTGGGGCTCCTTTGGGGCTCCTTTGGCTCTCTAATATGTGGCTTGCAGGGCAGGGATGTGTGACTTGCAGGGTACTTTTGGGGCTTTTTTGGGGCTCCTTTTGGGTCTCTTGAGGGTCTCTTTTGTGACTCTTGGGTCTCTTTTTTGGTCTGGGGTCTCTTGGGTCTCTTTTTAGTCTCTTTTGGGGTCTCTTGGGGTCTCTAGGGTCTCTTTTGGGGCACTTGTAGGGCTTTTCTGGTGCTCTAATATGTGGCTTGCAGGGCAGTGCTGCGTGGCTTGCAGGGCTCTTTTAGGGCTGTTTTAGGGCTCTTTTGGGGCACTTATGGGGATGTTTTGGGGCACTTACGGGGCTTTTCTGGGGCACTAATATGTGGCTTGCACGGCTCTTTAGCGGCTCCTTTTTGCGGCTCATTTTAGGGTTCCTTTTAGGGCTCCTTTGGGGCACTTGTGGAGCTCTTCTTGTGCTCTAATATGTGGCTTGCAGGGCAATGATGCGTGGCTTGCAGGGCTCCTTTGGGGTTCTTTAGGGTCTCTTTTGGGGCTCCTTTGGTTCTCCCATATGTGGTTTGCAGGGCTCCTTTGGGGCTCTTTTGGGGCTCTTTTGGGGCTCGTTTTGGTCTCCTGTGCGGCTCCTTTCTGGCTCTCTTTTGGGGCTCTTTTGTGCCACTTATGCGGCTTTTTTGGGGCACTTCTGGGGCTCTTCTGGTGCTCTCATATGTGGCTTGCAAGCCAGTGACGTGTGGCTTGTAGGGCTCGTTTTGGGGTCTCTTTTGGGGTCTCTTTTGGGGTCTCTTTTGGGGCATTTGTGGGGCTTTTTTGGGGCCCTTGTGGGGCTCTTCTGGTGCTCTACTATGTGGCTGGCAGGGCTCTTTTGGGGCTCGTTTTGGGGCTCTTTAGGGGCTCCTTTCCGGCTCCTTTAGGGCTCTTTAGGGGCTCCTTTGAAGCCCCTTTAGGGCTCTTCTGGTGCTCTAATGTGTGGCTTGCAGGGCAGTGATGTGTGGCTTGCAGGGCACTTTCGGGGCTCTTTTTGGGGCTCCTTTGGGGCTCTTTTGGGGCCCTTATGGGGTTTTTCTGGGGCCCTTGTGGGTCTCTTCTGGTGCTCTAATATGTGGCTAATATGCGCAGGAACTTCTTTGCAGTGAGGTGAGGAGCACTGGCACAGGCTGCCCAGGGAGGTGGTGGAGTCTCCTTATCTGGAGTTGTTCAAGACCTGCCTGGATGCCGACCTGTGCGCCCTGCTGTAGGGAACCTGCATGGGCAGGAAGTTGGACTCCATGAGCTCTGCAGCTCCCTTCCAACCCCTCGACCAAGTGAGGTGCCAAAAGAAGAGGTGTCTCCTAAACAGGCTTCTGCTGAGTGCTGTCCTCGTCTTGGGGTTTGTACAATGCCCACCTTTCTTCTCTAACCCACTTTGTTGAGGACCACGTGTGAGGCTTTCTTCTTTCCTGGTAGGCTTGGCGACTCCTCCACCAGACGTAGCAGGCATTTTGGGACGTCCAAGGTTCCGCAGTGAGCGTCTCCTGTTCCTGGTCAAGGTGTGGGCGTTCCAGGACATAAAGGTATCTTCATGCTTTCCCCAAGTGCCAAGTACCCCGCCAGATGCTGTTTGCCTTTTGGCACCCCCTCAGTTGCTGTAATGTCTGCGCCTTGATTCTTGGAGTGTGGTAAGTGACACCTTTGAAAACAAGCGATATTTTAGGTTAAAAACAGGGATTTCTTGGAAAATAAGTGATATTTCAGGGGAAAAACAGGGATTTCTTGGAAAATAAGCGATATTTCAGGGGAAAAACAGGGATTTCTATGAAAATAAGCGATATTTAAGGTTAAAAACAGGGATTTCAATGAAAATAAGCGATATTTTAGGGGAAAAACAGGGATTTCTATGAAAATAAGCGATATTTAAGGAGAAAAACAGGGATTTCTATGAAAATAAGCGATATTTCAGGGGAAAAACAGGGATTTCCATGATAATAAGCGATATTTCAGGGGAAAAAACAGGGATTTCTTTGAAAATAAACGATATTTCAGGTTAAAAACAGGGATTTCTATGAAAATAAGCGATATTTTAGGGGAAAAACAGGGATTTCTATGAAAATAAGCGATATTTCAGGAGAAAAACAGGGATTTCCATGATAATAAGCGATATTTCAGGGGAAAAACAGGGATTTCTATGAAAATAAGCGATATTTCAGGTTAAAAACAGGGATTTCTATGAAAATAAGCGATATTTAAGTGGAAAAACAGGGATTTCTATGAAAATAAGCGATATTTCAGGAGAAAAACAGGGATTTCTATGAAAATAAGCGATATTTCAGGGGAAAAACAGGGATTTCTATGAAAATAAGCGATATTTAAGGTTAAAAACAGGGATTTCCATGAAAATAAGTGATATTTCAGGAGAAAAACAGGGATTTCTATGAAAATAAGCGATATTTCAGGGGAAAAACAGGGATATCCATGAAAATAAGCGATATTTCAGGGGAAAAACAGGGATTTCCATAAAAATAAGCGATATTTCAGGGGAAAAACAGGGATTTCCATGAAAATAAGCGATATTTCAGGGGAAAAACAGGGATTTCTATGAAAATAAGCGATATTTAAGGGGGAAAACAGGGATTTCCATGAAAAAAAAGCGATATTTTAGGGGAAAAACAGGGATTTCTATGAAAGTAAGCGATATTTAAGGAGAAAAACAGGGATTTCAATGAAAATAAGCGATATTTCAGGGGAAAAACAGGGATTTCTATGAAAATAAGCGATATTTAAGGGGAAAAACAGGGATTTCCTTGAAAATAAGTGATATTGAAGGGGAAAAACAGGGATTTCTATGAAAATAAGCGATATTTCAGGGGAAAAACAGGGATTTCTTGGAAAATAAGCGATATTTCAGGGGAAAAACAGGGATTTCTATGAAAATAAGCGATATTTAAGGGGAAAAACAGGTATTTCTATGAAAATAAGCGATATTTAAGGTTAAAAACAGGGATTTCTATGAAAATAAGCGATATTTCAGGGGAAAAACAGGGATTTCTATGAAAATAAGCGATATTTCAGGGGAAAAACAGGGATTTCTATGAAAATAAGCAATATTTCAGGGGAAAAACAGGGATTTCTATGAAAATAAGCGATATTTAAGGTTAAAAACAGGGATTTCCATGAAAATAAGCGATATTTAAGGGGAAAAACAGGGATTTCTATGAAAATAAGCGATATCTTAGGGGAAAAACAGGGATTTCTATGAAAATAAGCGATATTTCAGGTTAAAAACAGGGATTTCTATGAAAATAAGCAATATTTTAGTGGAAAAACAGGGATTTCTATGAAAATAAGCGATATTTCAGGGGAAAAACAGGGATTTCTATGAAAATAAGCGATATTTTAGGTTAAAAACAGGGATTTCTATGAAAATAGGTGATATTTAAGGTTAAAAACAGGGATTTCTATGAAAATATGCGATATTTTAGGGGAAAAACAGGGATTTCTATGAAAATAAGCGATATTTAAGGGGAAAAACAGGGATTTCTATGAAAATAAGCGATATTTAAGGTGAAAAACAGGGATTTCAATGAAAATAAGCGATATTTCAGGGGAAAAACAGGGATTTCAATGAAAATAAGTGATATTGAAGGGGAAAAACAGGGATTTCTATGAAAATAAGCGATATTTTAGGGGAAAAACAGGGATTTCTATGAAAATAAGCGATATTTAAGGTTAAAAACAGGGATTTCTATGAAAATAAGTGATATTTTAGGGGAAAAACAGGGATTTCCATGAAAATAAGCGATATTTTAGGGGAAAAACAGGGATTTCCATGAAAATAAGTGATATTTCAGGAGAAAAACAGGGATTTCTATGAAAATAAGCGATATTTAAGGTTAAAAACAGGGATTTCCATGAAAATAAGCGATATTTTAGGAGAAAAACAGGGATTTCTATGAAAATAAGCGATATTTTAGGGGAAAAACAGGGATTTCCATGAAAATAAGCGATATTTCAGGAGAAAAACAGGGATTTCTATGAAAATAAGCGATATTTTAGGGGAAAAACAGGGATTTCTATGAAAATAAGCGATATTTTAGGGGAAAAACAGGGATTTCTATGAAAATAAGCAATATTTCAGGGGAAAAACAGGGATTTCTATGAAAATAAGTGATATTTAAGGGGAAAAACAGGGATTTCAATGAAAATAAGCGATATTTCAGGGGAAAAACAGGGATTTCTATGAAAATAAGCGATATTTCAGGGGAAAAACAGGGATTTCCATGAAAATAAGTGATATTTAAGGTTAAAAACAGGGATTTCAATGAAAATAAGCGATATTTTAGGGGAAAAACAGGGATTTCTATGAAAATAAGCGATATTTCAGGGGAAAAACAGGGATTTCCATGAAAAATAAGCGATATTTATGGGGAAAAACAGGGATTTCCATGAAAATGAGCGATATTTAAGTGGAAAAACAGGGATTTCTAAGAAAATAAGCAATGTTTTAGGGGAAAAACAGGGATTTCTATGAAAATAAGCGATATTTTAGGGGAAAAAACAGGGATTTCTATGAAAATAAGTGATATTTCAGGGGAAAAACAGGGATTTCTATGAAAATAAGCGATATTTCAGGGGAAAAACAGGGATTTCTATGAAAATAAGCGATATTTCAGGGGAAAAACAGGGATTTCTATGAAAATAAGCGATATTTAAGGGGAAAAACAGGGATTTCTATGAAAATAAGCGATATTTCAGGGAAAAAACAGGGATTTCTATGAAAATAAGCGATATTTTAGGGGAAAAACAGGGATTTCTATGAAAATAAGCGATATTTAAGTGGAAAAACAGGGATTTCTATGAAAATAAGCGATATTTTAGGGGAAAAACAGGGATTTCTATGAAAATAAGCGATATTTTAGGGGAAAAAACAGGGATTTCTATGAAAATAAGCGATATTTAAGGTTAAAAACAGGGATTTCTATGAAACTAAGCGATATTTTAGGGGAAAAAACAGGGATTTCTATGAAAATAAGCGATATTTAAGGTTAAAAACAGGGATTTCTATGAAAATAAGCGATATTTTAGGGGAAAAACAGGGATTTCTATGAAAATAAGCGATGCTTTAGGGGAAAAACAGGGATTTCAATGAAAATAAGCGATATTTCAGGGGAAAAACAGGGGTTTCTATGAAAATAAGCGATATTTCAGGATAAAAACAGGGATTTCCATGAAAATAAGCGATATTTTAGGGGAAAAACAGGGATTTCTATGAAAATAAGCGATATTTTAGAGGAAAAACAGGGATTTCTATGAAAATAAGCAATATTTCAGGTGTAAAACAGGGATTTCTATGAAAATAAGCGATATTTAAGGTTAAAAACAGGGATTTCTATGAAAATAAGCGATATTTCAGGGGAAAAACAGGGATTTCTATGAAAATAAGCGATATTTAAGGGGAAAAACAGGGATTTCCATTAAAATTAGCGATATTTTAGGGGAAAAACAGGGATTTCTATGAAAATAAGCGATATTTAAGGAAAAACAGGGATTTCTATGAAAATAAGTGATATTTAAGGGGAAAAACAGGGATTTCTATGAAAATAAGCGATATTTTAGGGGAAAAACAGGGATTTCTATGAAAATAAGCGATATTTTAGGGGAAAAACAGGGATTTCCATGAAAATTAGCGATATTTTAGGGGAAAAACAGGGATTTCTATGAAAATAAGCGATATTTAAGGAAAAACAGGGATTTCTATGAAAATAAGTGATATTTCAGGGGAAAAACAGGGATTTCAATGAAAATAAGCGATATTTTAGGGGAAAAACAGGGATTTCTATGAAAATAAGCGATATTTTAGGGGAAAAAACAGGGATTTCCATGAAAATAAGTGATATTTTAGGGGAAAAACAGGGATTTCCATGAAAATAAGCGATATTTCAGGGGAAAAACAGGGATTTCTATGAAAATAAGCGATGTTTAAGGTTAAAAACAGGGATTTCTATGAAAATAAGCAATATTTCAGGGGAAAAACAGGGATTTCCATGAAAATAAGCGATATTTCAGGGGAAAAACAGGGATTTCTATGAAAATAAGCGATATTTCAGGGGAAAAACAGGGATTTCTATGAAAATAAGCGATATTTTAGGGGGAAAAACTGGGATTTCTATGGAAAAAAGCGATATTTCAGGGGAAAAACAGGGATTTCTATGAAAATAAGCGATATTTAAGGGGAAAAACAGGGTTTTCAATGAAAAAAAGTGATATTTCAGGTTAAAAACAGGGATTTCTATGGAAACAAGCGATATTTAAGGTTAAAAACAGGGATTTCCATGAAAATAAGTGATATTTCAGGGGAAAAACAGGGATTTCTATGGAAATAAGCGATATTTCAGGGGAAAAACAGGGGTTTCTATGAAAATAAGCGATATTTCAGGGGAAAAACAGGGATTTCCATGAAAATAAGCGATATTTTAGGGGAAAAACAGGGTTTTCAATGAAAATAAGCGATATTTCAGGGGAAAAACAGGGATTTCTATGAAAATAAGCGATATTTAAGGTTAAAAACAGGGATTTCAATGAAAATAAGCGATATTTCAGGGGAAAAACAGGGATTTCTATGAAAATAAGCGATATTTTAGGGGAAAAACAGGGATTTCTATGAAAATAAGAGATATTTCAGGGGAAAAACAGGGATTTCTATGAAAATAAGCGATATTTAAGGTTAAAAACAGGGATTTCTATGAAAATAAGCGATATTTTAGGGGAAAAACAGGGATTTCTATGAAAATAAGCAATATTTCAGTTAAAAACAGGGATTTCTATGAAAATAAGCGATATTTCAGGGGAAAAACAGGGATTTCTATGAAAATAGGTGATATTTAAGGTTAAAAATGTGGATTTCTATGAAAATATGCGATATTTTAGGGGGAAAAACAGGGATTTCTATGTAAATAAGCGATATTGAAGTGGAAAAAACAGGGATTTCTATGAAAATAAGCGATATTTTAGGGAAAAAAACAGGGATTTCTATGAAAATAAGCGATATTTTAGGGGAAAAACAGGGATTTCTATGAAAATAAGCGATATTTTAGGGGAAAAACAGGGATTTCTATGAAAATAAGCGATATTTCAGGGGAAAAACAGGGATTTCTATGAAAATAAGCGATATTTAAGGTTAAAAACAGGGATTTCTATGAAAATAAGTGATATTTCAGGATAAAAACAGGGATTTCCATGGAAAATAAGCGATATTTTAAGGGAAAAACAGGGTTTTCTATGAAAATAAGCGATATTTTAGGTTTAAAACAGGGATTTCTATGAAAATAAGCGATATTTCAGAAGAGAAACAGGGATTTCTATGAAAATAAGCGATATTTCAGGGGAAAAACAGGGATTTCTTTGAAAATAAGCGATATTTCAGGGGAAAAACAGGGATTTCTATGAAAATAAGCGATATTTGATGTTAAAAACAGGGTTTTCTACGAAAATAAGCGATATCTTAGGGGAAAAACAGGGATTTCTATGAAAATAAGCGATATTTTAGGGGAAAAACAGGGGTTTCTATGAAAATAAGCGATATTTCAGGAGAAAAACAGGGATTTCTGTGAAAATAAGCGATATTTCAGGGGAAAAACAGGGATTTCCCTGAAAATAAGTGATATTTAAGGGGAAAAACAGGGATTTCCATGAAAATAAGCGATATTTCAGGGGAAAATAGGGATTTCTATGAAAATAAGCGATATTTAAGGTAAAAAAACAGGGATTTCTATGAAAATAAGCGATATTTCAGAGGAAAAACAGGGATTCCTATGAAAATAAGCGATATTTAAGGTTAAAAACAGGGATTTCTATGAAAATAAGCGATATTTTAGGGGAAAAACAGGGATTTCTTTGAAAATAAGCGATATTTAAGGTTAAAAACAGGGATTTCCATGAAAATAAGCGATATTTTAGGGGAAAAACAGGGATTTCTAGAAAAATAAGCGATATTTCAGGATAAAAACAGGGATTTCTTTGAAAATAAGCGATATTTTAAGGGAAAAATAGGGATTTCTATGAAAATAAATGATATTTTAGGGGAACAACAGGGATTTATATGAAAACAAGTAATATTTAAGGGGAAAAAACAGGGATTTCTATGAAAATAAGCGATATTTGAGGTTAAAAACAGGGATTTCTATGAAAATAAGCGATGTTTTAGGGGAAAAACAGGGATGTCTATGAAAATAAGCGATATTTTAGGGTTAAAAATAGGGATTTCTATGAAAATAAGCGATATTTTAGGGGAAAAAGAGGGATTTCTATGAAAATAAGCGATATTTTAGGGGAAAAACAGGGATTTCCATGAAAATAAGCGATATCTTAGGGGAAAAACAGGGATTTCTATGAAAATAAGGGATATTTTAGGCGAAAAACAGGGATTTCTATGGGAAAAAGTGATATTTCAGGGGAAAAACAGGGATTTCTATGAAAATAAGCAATATTTTAGGGGAAAAACAGGGATTTCTATGAAAATAAGCGATATTTAAGGGGAAAAACAGGGATTTCTATGAAAATAAGCGATATTTTAGGGGAAAAACAGGAATTTCTATAAGTATAAGCGATATTTTAGGGGAAAAACAGGGATTTCTATGAAAATAAGCGATATTTAATGTTAAAAACAGGGATTTCTATGAAAATAAGCGATATTTTAGGGGAAAAACAGGGATTTCTATGAAAATAAGCGATATTTTAGGGGAAAAACAGGGATTTCTATGAAAATAAGCGATGTTTAAGGTTAAAAACAGGGATTTCTATGAAAATAAGCGATATTTCAGGGGAAAAACAGGGATTTCTATGAAAATAAGCGATGTTTAAGGTTAAAAACAGGGATTTCCATGAAAATAAGCGATATTTCAGGGGAAAAACAGGGATTTCCATGAAAATAAGCGATATTTTAGGGGAAAAACAGGGATTTCAATGAAAATAAGCGATATTTCAGGGGAAAAACAGGGATTTCTGTGAAAATAAGCGATATTTCAGGGGAAAAACAGGGATTTCTATGAAAATAAGCGATATTTTAGGGGAAAAACAGGGATTTCTATGAAAATAAGCGATATTTCAGGGGAAAAACAGGGATTTCTATGAAAATAAGCGATATTTTAGGGGAAAAACAGGGATTTCCATGAAAATAAGCGATATTTCAGGGGAAAAACAGGGATTTCTTTGAAAATAAGCGATATTTTAGGGTTAAAAACAGGGATTTCCATGAAAATAAGCGATATTTTAGGGGAAAAACAGGGATTTCTATGACAATAAGCGATATTTAAGGGGAAAAACAGGGATTTCCATGAAAATAAGCGATATTTAAGTGGAAAAACAGGGATTTCTATGAAAATAAGTGATATTTAAGGGGAAAAACAGGGATTTCTATGAAAATAAGTGATATTTAAGGTTAAAAACAGGGATTTCTATGAAAATAAGCGATATTTAAGGTAAAAAAACAGGGATTTCCATGAAAATAAGCGATATTTCAGAGGAAAAACAGGGATTCCTATGAAAATAAGTGATATTTAAGGTAAAAAACAGGGATTTCTATGAAAATAAGTGATATTATAATTATTTATTATATATAATAATATATAATATATAATAATATATATAAATATATTATAAATATGTATAAATTATTATATATAATATATATTATATAAATATATTATATATTATATAATTATATAATATATATTATATAAATATATATTATATAAATTATTACATATAAGATTATTATAATTATTTATAAATATAATATACATGAACAACAATAATTATATATAATAATATATATTATATATAATAATATACATAGATATTATATGTTATATAATGTATATATTATATGATTGGTCATTGGCAGCGCCGTCCCGCCCTCGCCTGTAAGTGATTGTTCACCGGCCGCGCCGTCCCGCCCTCGTCCGCTTGTGATTGGTCACCGGCCGCGCCGTCCCGCCCTCGTCAGCCTGTGATTGGTTATTGGCAGCGCCGTCCCGCCCTCGTTAGCCTGTGATTGGTCACCGACAGCGCCGTCCCGCCCTCGTCAGCCTGTGATTGGTCAGTGGCAGCGCCGTCCCGCCCTCGCCATCCTCTCATTGGTCATCGGCAGCGCTGTCCCGCCCTCGTCAGCCTCTCATTGGTCGTCGGCAGCGTTTTCCCGCCCTCGCCAGCCGGTGATTGGTCATCGGCAGCGCTGTCCCGCCCTCGTCTGCCTGTGATTGGTCACCGGCAGCGCCGTACCGCCCTCGTCAACCTCTCATTGGTCACCGGCAGCATTATCCCGCCCTCGCCCGCCTGTGATTGGTCATCGGCAGCGCCGTCCCGCCCTCGCCTGCCTGTGATTGGTTATAGGCAGCGCCGTCCCGCCCTCGTCAGCCTGTGATTGGTCATTGGCAGTGCCGTCCCGCCCTCATGTGTGTCTCACTGCTAATCGACAGCGCCGTCCCGCCCTCATCAGCCTCTCATTGGTCATTGGCAGCGCCGTCCCGCCCCTGCAGCGTCTCATTGGTCATCGGCAGGGCGGTCCCGCCCCTTTCTGCCTCTCATTCGTCACCGGCAGCGCTGTCCCGCCCTCGCCAGTCTTTCATTGGTCATCGGCACCTCCGTCCCGCCTCCGCCAGCATCTCATTGGTCAGCAGCAGCCTTTTCCCCGCCTTTTTCTTTGCTCTCTCTCTCCTTTCTTTCCCCTCATCCTGTTACAGAAGAGACTGAAGGAATGATGGACAAGCTGGTGCAGGATGGCAGCAGCAGGGTGGAGGCACAGGTGGGTGCGATGAAGCCGGGGGTGGGACTGGGTGGAGCCAGAGCCCAGCCTGAGCTCATTTAAGGGCTGGGAATCGCAGGGCTCAGATGTGTGCCTGGGCTCTTTCCGGTTAATTAATAAATTGAAATAAAGCAAATAATTGTAATTAATATGCTTATTAATATTAATGTTAATAGATAACCAAATTTAATATTAAAATATATTGCCTTTTTAAAATTATGTCTTTTTTCGTAGATTTTTTTTTAAATTTTTTTATTTTTTTAATTTCTGATAAGCTATTTCTTAATTACCACTTACTTTTGTTTTTTTTTTCCTTTTTTATTTTTTTTTTTTATGCTCCTTTTTTTTTTTTACTTTTATTCTTTTTTTTATTGTTTTGTTTTTTTTTAACATTTTTTTTATTTTTTTGCTTTTCTACTTTCCCATTTAATTTTTAATATTACTCCAGTTTAAATTCATAAATATTTTATTGGTTAATTGTTTTATTTTTTATTTGTAATAAAAATTCTTTATTTCTACAGAGCTTTTTATTTTAGATTTTATTCTTTAATTCCGATTTTTTTTTTCATTTTATTTATTTATTTATTATTTAATTTCATTCAATTTTATGGCAGCGTTCTTTTTATTTTATCTTATTTAATTTTCGTTTTTATTTTTTTATTCAATTTTATGTTCTTTTTTCTTTGTGTGATTTTATTTAATCTTTGTCATTACTTCTATTTATTTTAAATTATTTTATCTTTTCTTTCAAATAATATATACGCATAATATATATATACAATATTAGTTAATACCTATTATATGTGTAAATCTCGCTCTCTACTGCCACCGTGAAATATGAACTATGAACATGAGCGATGAAAACTATGATGATGATAACAACTATGAAAATAAGCGATATTTAAGGTTAAAAACAGGGATTTCTATGAAAATAAGTGATATTTAAGGGGAAAAACAGGGATTTCTATGAAAATAAGCGATATTTCAGGTTTAAAACAGGGATTTCTATGAAAATAAGCGATATTTCAGGTTTAAAACAGGGATTTCTATGAAAATAAGCGATATTTAAGGTTAAAAACAGGGATTTCTATGAAAATAAGCGATATTTTAGGGGAAAAACAGGGATTTCCATGAAAATAAGCGATATTTTAGGGGAAAAACAGGGATTTCTATGAAAATAAGCGATATTTATGTTAAAAACAGGGATTTCTATGAAAACAAGCGATATTTTAGGGGAAAAACAGGGATTTCTATGAAAATAAGCGATATTTCAGGGGAGAAACAGGGATTTCTATGAAAATAAGCGATATTTCAGGGGAAGAACAGGGATTTCTATGAAAATAAGCGATATTTCAGGGGAAAAACAGGGGTTTCTATGAAAATAAGCGAAATTTTAGGGGAAAAACAGGGATTTCTATGAAAATAAGCGAAATTTCAGGGGAAAAACAGGGATTTCTATGAAAATAAGCGATATTTTAGGGGAAAAACAGGGATTTCCATGAAAATAAGCGATATTTAAGGTTAAAAACAGGGATTTCTATGAAAATAAGCGATATTTAAGGGGAAAAACAGGGATTTCCATGAAAATAAGCGATATTTAAGGTTAAAAACAGGGATTTCTATGAAAATAAGCGATATTTTAGGGGAAAAACAGGGATTTCTATGAAAATAAGCGATATTTCAGGGGAAAAGCAGGGATTTCCATGAAAATAAGCGATATTTAAGGTTAAAAACAGGGATTTCTATGAAAATAAGCAATATTTCAGGGGAAAAACAGGGATTTCTATGAAAATAAGCGATATTTAAGGTAAAAAAACAGGGATTTCTATGAAAATAAGCGATATTTTAGGGGAAAAACAGGGGTTTCTATGAAAATAAGCGATATTTCAGGAGAAAAACAGGGATTTCTGTGAAAATAAGCGATATTTTAGGGGAAAAACAGGGATTTCCCTGAAAATAAGTGATATTTAAGGGGAAAAACAGGGATTTCCATGAAAATAAGTGATATTTAAGGGGAAAAACAGGGATTTCCATGAAAATAAGCGATATTTCAGGGGAAAATAGGGATTTCTATGAAAATAAGCGATATTTAAGGTAAAAAAACAGGGATTTCTATGAAAATAAGCGATATTTCAGGGGAGAAACAGGGATTTCTATGAAAATAAGCGATATTTCAGGGGAAAAACAGGGATTTCTTTGAAAATAAGCGATATTTCAGGGGAAAAACAGGGATTTCTATGAAAATAAGCGATATTTGATGTTAAAAACAGGGTTTTCTACGAAAATAAGCGATATCTTAGGGGAAAAACAGGGATTTCTATGAAAATAAGCGATATTTAAGGTTAAAAACAGGGATTTCTATGAAAATAAGTGATATTTAAGGGGAAAAACAGGGATTTCTATGAAAATAAGCGATATTTCAGGTTTAAAACAGGGATTTCTATGAAAATAAGCGATATTTCAGGTTTAAAACAGGGATTTCTATGAAAATAAGCGATATTTAAGGTTAAAAACAGGGATTTCTATGAAAATAAGCGATATTTTAGGGGAAAAACAGGGATTTCCATGAAAATAAGCGATATTTTAGGGGAAAAACAGGGATTTCTATGAAAATAAGCGATATTTATGTTAAAAACAGGGATTTCTATGAAAACAAGCGATATTTTAGGGGAAAAACAGGGATTTCTATGAAAATAAGCGATATTTCAGGGGAGAAACAGGGATTTCTATGAAAATAAGCGATATTTCAGGGGAAGAACAGGGATTTCTATGAAAATAAGCGATATTTTAGGGGAAAAACAGGGGTTTCTATGAAAATAAGCGAAATTTTAGGGGAAAAACAGGGATTTCTATGAAAATAAGCGAAATTTCAGGGGAAAAACAGGGATTTCTATGAAAATAAGCGATATTTTAGGGGAAAAACAGGGATTTCCATGAAAATAAGCGATATTTAAGGTTAAAAACAGGGATTTCTATGAAAATAAGCGATATTTAAGGGGAAAAACAGGGATTTCCATGAAAATAAGCGATATTTAAGGTTAAAAACAGGGATTTCTATGAAAATAAGCGATATTTTAGGGGAAAAACAGGGATTTCTATGAAAATAAGCGATATTTCAGGGGAAAAGCAGGGATTTCCATGAAAATAAGCGATATTTAAGGTTAAAAACAGGGATTTCTATGAAAATAAGCGATATTTCAGGGGAAAAGCAGGGATTTCTATGAAAATAAGCGATATTGGAGGGGAAAAACAGGGATTTCTATGAAAATAAGCGATATTTAAGGTTAAAAACAGGGATTTCAATGAAAATAAGCGATATTTAAGGTAAAAAAACAGGGATTTCTATGAAAATAAGCGATATTTTAGGGGAAAAACAGGGGTTTCTATGAAAATAAGCGATATTTCAGGAGAAAAACAGGGATTTCTGTGAAAATAAGCGATATTTTAGGGGAAAAACAGGGATTTCCCTGAAAATAAGTGATATTTAAGGGGAAAAACAGGGATTTCTATGAAAATAAGCGATATTTTAGGGGAAAAACAGGGATTTCCATGAAAATAAGCGATATTTCAGGAGAAAAACAGGGATTTCTATGAAAATAAGCGATATTGAAGTGGAAAAACAGGGATTTCTATGAAAATAAGCGATATTTTAGGGAAAAAACAGGGATTTCTATGAAAATAAGCGATATTGAAGTGGAAAAACAGGGATTTCTATGAAAATAAGCGATATTTTAGGGAAAAAACAGGGATTTCTATGAAAATAAGCGATATTTTAGGGGAAAAACAGGGATTTCTATGAAAATAAGCGATATTTTAGGGGAAAAACAGGGATTTCTATGAAAATAAGCGATATTTCAGGGGAAAAACAGGGATTTCTATGAAAATAAGCGATATTTTAGGGGAAAAACAGGGATTTCCATGAAAATAAGCGATATTTCAGGGGAAAAACAGGGATTTCTATGAAAATAAGCGATATTTCAGGGGAAAAACAGGGATTTCTATGAAAATAAGCGATATTTTAGGGGAAAAACTGGGATTTCTATGGAAAAAAGCGATATTTCAGGGGAAAAACAGGGATTTCTATGAAAATAAGCGATATTTAAGGGGAAAAACAGGGTTTTCAATGAAAAAAAGTGATATTTCAGGTTAAAAACAGGGATTTCTATGGAAACAAGCGATATTTAAGGTTAAAAACAGGGATTTCCATGAAAATAAGTGATATTTCAGGGGAAAAACAGGGATTTCTATGGAAATAAGCGATATTTCAGGGGAAAAACAGGGGTTTCTATGAAAATAAGCGATATTTCAGGGGAAAAACAGGGATTTCCATGAAAATAAGCGATATTTTAGGGGAAAAACAGGGTTTTCAATGAAAATAAGCGATATTTCAGGGGAAAACAGGGATTTCTATGAAAATAAGCGATATTTAAGGTTAAAAACAGGGATTTCAATGAAAATAAGCGATATTTCAGGGGAAAAACAGGGATTTCTATGAAAATAAGCGATATTTTAGGGGAAAAACAGGGATTTCTATGAAAATAAGAGATATTTCAGGGGAAAAACAGGGATTTCTATGAAAATAAGCGATATTTAAGGTTAAAAACAGGGATTTCTATGAAAATAAGCGATATTTTAGGGGAAAAACAGGGATTTCTATGAAAATAAGCAATATTTCAGTTAAAAACAGGGATTTCTATGAAAATAAGCGATATTTCAGGGGAAAAACAGGGATTTCTATGAAAATAGGTGATATTTAAGGTTAAAAATGTGGATTTCTATGAAAATATGCGATATTTTAGGGGAAAAACAGGGATTTCTATGTAAATAAGCGATATTGAAGTGGAAAAACAGGGATTTCTATGAAAATAAGCGATATTTTAGGGAAAAAACAGGGATTTCTATGAAAATAAGCGATATTTTAGGGGAAAAACAGGGATTTCTATGAAAATAAGCGATATTTTAGGGGAAAAACAGGGATTTCTATGAAAATAAGCGATATTTCAGGGGAAAAACAGGGATTTCTATGAAAATAAGCGATATTTTAGGGGAAAAACAGGGATTTCCATGAAAATAAGCGATATTTCAGGGAAAAAACAGGGATTTCTATGAAAATAAGCGATATTTTAGGGGAAAAACAGGGATTTCTATGAAAATAAGCGATATTTAAGTGGAAAAACAGGGATTTCTATGAAAATAAGCGATATTTTAGGTTAAAAACAGGGATTTCTATGAAAATAAGCGATATTTTAGGGGAAAAAACAGGGATTTCTATGAAAATAAGCGATATTTAAGGTTAAAAACAGGGATTTCTATGAAACTAAGCGATATTTTAGGGGAAAAAACAGGGATTTCTATGAAAATAAGCGATATTTAAGGTTAAAAACAGGGATTTCTATGAAAATAAGCGATATTTTAGGGGAAAAACAGGGATTTCTATGAAAATAAGCGATGCTTTAGGGGAAAAACAGGGATTTACATGAAAATAAGCGATATTTTAGGGGAAAAACAGGGATTTCTATGAAAATAAGCGATATTTTAGGTGAAAAACAGGGATTTCTATGAAAATAAGCGATATTTCAGGATAAAAATAGGGATTTCCATGAAAATAAGCGATATTTTAGGGGAAAAACAGGGATTTCTATGAAAATAAGCGATATTTAAGGTTAAAAACAGGGATTTCTATGAAAATAAGCGATATTTCAGGGGAAAAACAGGGATTTCTATGAAAATAAGCGATATTTAAGGGGAAAAACAGGGATTTCCATGAAAATTAGCGATATTTTAGGGGAAAAACAGGGATTTCTATGAAAATAAGCGATATTTAAGGAAAAACAGGGATTTCTATGAAAATAAGTGATATTTAAGGGGAAAAACAGGGATTTCTATGAAAATAAGCGATATTTTAGGGGAAAAACAGGGATTTCTATGAAAATAAGCGATATTTTAGGGGAAAAACAGGGATTTCCATGAAAATTAGCGATATTTTAGGGGAAAAAGAGGGATTTCTATGAAAATAAGCGATATTTAAGGAAAAACAGGGATTTCTATGAAAATAAGTGATATTTCAGGGGAAAAACAGGGATTTCTATGAAAATAAGCGATATTTCAGGGGAAAAACAGGGATTTCTATGAAAATAAGCGATGTTTAAGGTTAAAAACAGGGATTTCTATGAAAATAAGCAATATTTCAGGGGAAAAACAGGGATTTCCATGAAAATAAGCGATATTTCAGGGGAAAAACAGGGATTTCTATGAAAGTAAGCGATATTTCAGGGGAAAAACAGGGATTTCTATGAAAATAAGCGATATTTTAGGTTAAAAACAGGGATTTCTATGGAAATAAGCGATATTTAAGGTTAAAAACAGGGATTTCCATGAAAATAAGTGATATTTCAGGGGAAAAACAGGGATTTCTATGGAAATAAGCGATATTTCAGGGGAAAAACAGGGATTTCCATGAAAATAAGCGATATTTCAGGTTTAAAACAGGGATTTCTATGAAAATAAGCGATATTTAAGGTAAAAAAAAGGGATTTCTATGAAAATAAGCGATATTTCAGGGGAAAAACAGGGATTTCTATGAAAATAAGCGATATTTTAGGGGAAAAACAGGGGTTTCTATGAAAATAAGCGATATTTCAGGAGAAAAACAGGGATTTCTGTGAAAATAAGCGATATTTTAGGGGAAAAACAGGGATTTCCCTGAAAATAAGTGATATTTAAGGGGAAAAACAGGGATTTCTATGAAAATAAGCGATATTTTAGGGGAAAAACAGGGATTTCCATGAAAATAAGCGATATTTCAGGAGAAAAACAGGGATTTCTATGAAAATAAGCGATATTGAAGTGGAAAAACAGGGATTTCTATGAAAATAAGCGATATTTTAGGGAAAAAACAGGGATTTCTATGAAAATAAGCGATATTGAAGTGGAAAAACAGGGATTTCTATGAAAATAAGCGATATTTTAGGGAAAAAACAGGGATTTCTATGAAAATAAGCGATATTTTAGGGGAAAAACAGGGATTTCTATGAAAATAAGCGATATTTAAGGTTAAAAACAGGGATTTCTATGAAAATAAGCGATATTTCAGGGGAAAAACAGGGATTTCTATGAAAATAAGCGATATTTTAGGGGAAAAACAGGGATTTCCATGAAAATAAGCGATATTTCAGGGGAAAAACAGGGATTTCTATGAAAATAAGCGATATTTCAGGGGAAAAACAGGGATTTCTATGAAAATAAGCGATATTTTAGGGGAAAAACTGGGATTTCTATGGAAAAAAGCGATATTTCAGGGGAAAAACAGGGATTTCTATGAAAATAAGCGATATTTAAGGGGAAAAACAGGGTTTTCAATGAAAAAAAGTGATATTTCAGGTTAAAAACAGGGATTTCTATGGAAACAAGCGATATTTAAGGTTAAAAACAGGGATTTCCATGAAAATAAGTGATATTTCAGGGGAAAAACAGGGATTTCTATGGAAATAAGCGATATTTCAGGGGAAAAACAGGGGTTTCTATGAAAATAAGCGATATTTCAGGGGAAAAACAGGGATTTCCATGAAAATAAGCGATATTTTAGGGGAAAAACAGGGTTTTCAATGAAAATAAGCGATATTTCAGGGGAAAAACAGGGATTTCTATGAAAATAAGCGATATTTAAGGTTAAAAACAGGGATTTCAATGAAAATAAGCGATATTTCAGGGGAAAAACAGGGATTTCTATGAAAATAAGCGATATTTTAGGGGAAAAACAGGGATTTCTATGAAAATAAGAGATATTTCAGGGGAAAAACAGGGATTTCTATGAAAATAAGCGATATTTAAGGTTAAAAACAGGGATTTCTATGAAAATAAGCGATATTTTAGGGGAAAAACAGGGATTTCTATGAAAATAAGCAATATTTCAGTTAAAAACAGGGATTTCTATGAAAATAAGCGATATTTCAGGGGAAAAACAGGGATTTCTATGAAAATAGGTGATATTTAAGGTTAAAAATGTGGATTTCTATGAAAATATGCGATATTTTAGGGGAAAAACAGGGATTTCTATGTAAATAAGCGATATTGAAGTGGAAAAACAGGGATTTCTATGAAAATAAGCGATATTTTAGGGAAAAAACAGGGATTTCTATGAAAATAAGCGATATTTTAGGGGAAAAACAGGGATTTCTATGAAAATAAGCGATATTTTAGGGGAAAAACAGGGATTTCTATGAAAATAAGCGATATTTCAGGGGAAAAACAGGGATTTCTATGAAAATAAGCGATATTTTAGGGGAAAAACAGGGATTTCCATGAAAATAAGCGATATTTCAGGGAAAAAACAGGGATTTCTATGAAAATAAGCGATATTTTAGGGGAAAAACAGGGATTTCTATGAAAATAAGCGATATTTAAGTGGAAAAACAGGGATTTCTATGAAAATAAGCGATATTTTAGGTTAAAAACAGGGATTTCTATGAAAATAAGTGATATTTTAGGGGAAAAAACAGGGATTTCTATGAAAATAAGCGATATTTAAGGTTAAAAACAGGGATTTCTATGAAACTAAGCGATATTTTAGGGGAAAAAACAGGGATTTCTATGAAAATAAGCGATATTTAAGGTTAAAAACAGGGATTTCTATGAAAATAAGCGATATTTTAGGGGAAAAACAGGGATTTCTATGAAAATAAGCGATGCTTTAGGGGAAAAACAGGGATTTACATGAAAATAAGCGATATTTTAGGGGAAAAACAGGGATTTCTATGAAAATAAGCGATATTTTAGGTGAAAAACAGGGATTTCTATGAAAATAAGCGATATTTCAGGATAAAAATAGGGATTTCCATGAAAATAAGCGATATTTTAGGGGAAAAACAGGGATTTCTATGAAAATAAGCGATATTTAAGGTTAAAAACAGGGATTTCTATGAAAATAAGCGATATTTCAGGGGAAAAACAGGGATTTCTATGAAAATAAGCGATATTTAAGGGGAAAAACAGGGATTTCCATGAAAATTAGCGATATTTTAGGGGAAAAACAGGGATTTCTATGAAAATAAGCGATATTTAAGGAAAAACAGGGATTTCTATGAAAATAAGTGATATTTAAGGGGAAAAACAGGGATTTCTATGAAAATAAGCGATATTTTAGGGGAAAAACAGGGATTTCTATGAAAATAAGCGATATTTTAGGGGAAAAACAGGGATTTCCATGAAAATTAGCGATATTTTAGGGGAAAAAGAGGGATTTCTATGAAAATAAGCGATATTTAAGGAAAAACAGGGATTTCTATGAAAATAAGTGATATTTCAGGGGAAAAACAGGGATTTCTATGAAAATAAGCGATATTTCAGGGGAAAAACAGGGATTTCTATGAAAATAAGCGATGTTTAAGGTTAAAAACAGGGATTTCTATGAAAATAAGCAATATTTCAGGGGAAAAACAGGGATTTCCATGAAAATAAGCGATATTTCAGGGGAAAAACAGGGATTTCTATGAAAGTAAGCGATATTTCAGGGGAAAAACAGGGATTTCTATGAAAATAAGCGATATTTTAGGTTAAAAACAGGGATTTCTATGGAAATAAGCGATATTTAAGGTTAAAAACAGGGATTTCCATGAAAATAAGTGATATTTCAGGGGAAAAACAGGGATTTCTATGGAAATAAGCGATATTTCAGGGGAAAAACAGGGATTTCCATGAAAATAAGCGATATTTCAGGTTTAAAACAGGGATTTCTATGAAAATAAGCGATATTTAAGGTAAAAAAAAGGGATTTCTATGAAAATAAGCGATATTTCAGGGGAAAAACAGGGATTTCTATGAAAATAAGCGATATTTTAGGGGAAAAACAGGGTTTTCAATGAAAATAAGCGATATTTCAGGGGAAAAACAGGGATTTCTATGAAAATAAGCGATATTTAAGGTTAAAAACAGGGATTTCAATGAAAATAAGCGATATTTCAGGGGAAAAACAGGGATTTCAATGAAAATAAGCGATATTTAAGGTTAAAAACAGGGATTTCTATGAAAATAAGTGATTTTTAAGGTTAAAAACAGGGATTTCCAGGAAAATAAGCGATATTTAAGGTTAAAAACAGGGATTTCTATGAAAATAAGCGATATTTAAGGTTAAAAACAGGGATTTCTAGAAAAATAAGCGATATTTCAGGATAAAAACAGGGATTTCCTTGAAAATAAGTGATATTTCAGGGGAAAAATAGGGATTTCTATGAAAATAAGTGATATTTAAGGGGAAAAACAGGGATTTATATGAAAACAAGTAATATTTAAGGGGAAAAACAGGGATTTCTATGAAAATAAGCGATATTTTAGGGAAAAAACAGGGATTTCCATGAAAATAAGCGATATTTCAGGGGAAAAACAGGGATTTCTTTGAAAATAAGCGATATTTTAGGTTAAAAACAGGGATTTCTATGAAAATAAGTGATATCTTAGGGGAAAAACAGGGATTTCCATGAAAATAAGCGATATTTCAGGGGAAAAACAGGGATTTCTATGAAAATAAGCGATATTTCAGGGGAAAAACAGGGATTTCCATGAAAATAAGCGATATTTAAGGGGAAAAACAGGGATTTCCATGAAAATAAGCGATATTTAAGGTTAAAAACAGGGATTTCTATGAAAATAAGCGATATCTTAGGGGAAAAACAGGGATTTCTATGAAAATAAGCGATATTTTAGGTTAAAAACAGGGAATTCCATGAAAATAAGCGATATTTAAGGGGAAAAACAGGGATTTCCATGAAAATAAGCGATATTTTAGGGGAAAAACAGGGATTCCTATGAAAATAAGAGATATTTCAGGTTAAAAACAGGGATTTCTATGAAAATAAGCGATATTTAAGGGGAAAAACAGGGATTTCCGTGAAAATAAGCGATATTTAAGGGGAATAACAGGGATTTCAATGGAAATAAGCGATATTTTAGGGAAAAAACAGGGATTTCCATGAAAATAAGCGATATTTTAAGGGAAAAACAAGGATTTCTATGAAAATAAGCGATATTTCAGGTTTAAAACAGGGATTTCTATGAAAATAAGAGATATTTCAGGAGAAAAACAGGGATTTCTATGAAAATAAGTGATATTTCAGGTTAAAAACAGGGATTTCAATGGAAATAAGCGATATTTCAGGTTTAAAACAGGGATTTCTATGAAAATAAGCGATATTTAAGGGGAAAAACAGGGATTTCCATGAAAATAAGCGATATTTAAGGGGAAAAACAGGGATTTCCATGAAAATAAGCGATATTTCAGGTTTAAAACAGGGATTTCTATGAAAATAAGCGATATTTTAGGGGAAAAACAGGGATTTCCATGAAAATAAGCGATATTTAAGGGGAAAAACAGGGATTTCCATGAAAATAAGCGATATTTAAGGTTAAAAACAGGGATTTCTATGAAAATAAGTGATTTTTAAGGTTAAAAACAGGGATTTCCAGGAAAATAAGCGATATTTAAGGTTAAAAACAGGGATTTCTATGAAAATAAGCGATATTTAAGGTTAAAAACAGGGATTCCTATGAAAATAAGCGATATTTAAGGTAAAAAACAGGGATTTCTATGAAAATAAGCGATATTTAAGGTTAAAAACAGGGATTTCCATGAAAATAAGCGATATTTTAGGGGAAAAACAGGGATTTCTAGAAAAATAAGCGATATTTCAGGATAAAAACAGGGATTTCTTTGAAAATAAGCGATATTTCAGGGGAAAAATAGGGATTTCTATGAAAATAAGTGATATTTTAGGGGAACAACAGGGATTTATATGAAAACAAGTAATATTTAAGGGGAAAAACAGGGATTTCTATGAAAATAAGCGATATTTGAGGTTAAAAACAGGGTTTTCTACGAAAATAAGCGATATTTCAGGGGAAAAACAGGGATTTCTATGAAAATAAGCGATATTTTAGGGTTAAAAACAGGGATTTCTATGAAAATAAGCGATATTTTAGGGGAAAAAGAGGGATTTCTATGAAAATAAGCGATATTTTAGGGGAAAAACAGGGATTTCTATGAAAATAAGCGATATTTCAGGATAAAAACAGGGATTTCTGTGAAAATAAGCGATATTTAAGGTTAAAAACAGGGATTTCTATGAAAATAAGCGATATTTTAGGGAAAAAACAGGGATTTCGATGAAAATAAGCGATATTTAAGGGGAAAAACAGGGATTTCTATGAAAATAAGCGATATTTAAGGTTAAAAACAGGGATTTCCATGAAAATAAGCGATATTTTAGGGGAAAAACAGGGATTTCTATGAAAATAAGCGATATTTTAGGGGAAAAACTGGGATTTCTATGAAAATAAGTGATATTTAAGGGGAAAAACAGGGATTTCCATGAAAATAAGCGATATTTAAGGTTAAAAACAGGGATTTCTATGAAAATAAGCGATATTTAAGGTTAAAAACAGGGATTTCAATGAAAATAAGCGATATTTTAGGGAAAAACAGGGATTTCTATGAAAATAAGCGATATTTAAGGGGAAAAACAGGGATTTCCATGAAAATAAGCGATATTTTAGGGGAAAAACAGGGATTTCTATGAAAATAAGCGATATTTAAGGGGAAAAACAGGGATTTCCTTGAAAATAAGCGATATTTTAGGGGAAAAACAGGGATTTCTAGAAAAATAAGCGATATTTCAGGGGAAAAACAGGGATTTCTATGAAAATAAGCAATATTTCAGGGGAAAAACAGGGATTTCCTTGAAAATAAGCGATATTTTAGGGGAAAAACAGGGATTTCTATGAAAATAAGCGATATTTCAGGGGAAAAACAGGGGTTTCTATGAAAATAAGCGATATTTCAGGGGAAAAACAGGGATTTCCATGAAAATAAGTGATATTTCAGGGGAAAAACAGGGATTTCTATGAAAATAAGCGATATTTTAGGGGAAAAACAGGGATTTCTATGAAAATAAGCGATATTTAAGGTTAAAATCAGGGATTTCTATGAAAATAAGCGATATTTAAGGTTAAAAACAGGGATTCCTGTGAAAATAAGCAATATTTTAGGGGAAAAACAGGTATTTCTAGGAAAATAAGCGATATTTCAGGGGAAAAACAGGGGTTTCTATGAAAATAAGCGATATTTCAGGGGAAAAACAGGGATTTCCATGAAAATAAGTGATATTTCAGGGGAAAAACAGGGATTTCCATGAAAATAAGCGATATTTTAGGGGAAAAACAGGGATTTCTATGAAAATAAGCGATATTTAAGGTTAAAAACAGGGATTTCTATGAAAATAAGCGATATTTTAGGGGAAAAACAGGGATTTCTATGAAAATAAGCGATATTTAAGGTTAAAAACAGGGATTCCTGTGAAAATAAGCAATATTTTAGGGGAAAAACAGGTATTTCTAGGAAAATAAGCGATATTTCAGGGGAAAAACAGGGATTTCTATGAAAATAAGCGATATTGAAGGGGAAAAACAGGGATTTCTATGAAAATAAGCGATATTTAAGGGGAAAAACAGGGATTTCCATGAAAATAAGCGATGCTTTAGGGGAAAAACAGGGATTTCTATGAAAATAAGCGATATTTTAGGGGAAAAACAGGGATTTCCATGAAAATAAGCGATATTTAAGGTTAAAAACAGGGATTTCTATGAAAATAAGCGATATTTAAGGGGAAAAACAGGGATTTCTATGAAAATAAGCGATATTTAAGGATAAAAACAGGGATTTCTATGAAAATAAGCAATATTTTAGGGGAAAAACAGGGATTTCTATGAAAATAAGCGATATTTAAGGTTAAATACAGGGATTTCTATGTAAATAAGTGTTATATCAGGGGAAAAACAGGGATTCCTATGAAAATTAGCGATATTTAATGGGAAAAACAGGGATTTCTATGAAAATAAGAGATATTGAAGTGGAAAAACAGGGATTTCATGGAAAATAAGTGATATTGAATGGGAAAAACAGGGATTTCTATGAAAATAAGCCATATTATAATTATTTATTATATATAATAATATATAATATATAATAATATATATAAATATATTATAAATATGTATAAATTATTATATATAATATATGTTATATAAATATATTATATATTATATAAATTATTATATATAATATTATTGTAATTATTTATAAATATAATATACATAAGTAATAATAATTATATATAATAGTATATATTATATATAATAATATACATAGGTATTATATTTTATATAATGTATATATTATATGATTGGTCATTGGCAGCGCCGTCCCGCCCTCGCCTGTAAGTGATTGGTCACCGGCCGCGCCGTCCCGCCCTCGTCCGCCTGTGATTGGTCACCGGCCGCGCCGTCCCGCCCTCGTCAGCCTGTGATTGGTTATTGGCAGCGCCGTCCCGCCCTCGTTAGCCTGTGATTGGTCACCGACAGCGCCGTTCCGCCCTCGTCCGCCTGTGGTTGGTCATCAGCAGCGCCGTCCCGCCCTCGTCAGCCTGTGATTGGTCAGTGGCAGCGCCGTCCCGCCCTCGCCATCCTCTCATTGGTCATCGGCAGCGCTGTCCCGCCCTCGTCAGCCTCTCATTGGTCGTCGGCAGCGTTTTCCCGCCCTCGCCAGCCGGTGATTGGTCATCGGCAGCGCCGTCCCGCCCTCTTCAGCCAGTGATTGGTCATCGGCAGCGCTGTCCCGCCCTCGTCAGCCTGTGATTGGTCACCGGCAGCGCCGTACCGCCCTCGTCAACCTCTCATTGGTCACCGGCAGCATTATCCCGCCTTCGCCCGCCTGTGATTGGTCATCGGCAGCGCCGTCCCGCCCTCGCCTGCCTGTGATTGGTTATAGGCAGCGCCGTCCCGCCCTCGTCAGCCTGTGATTGGTCATTGGCAGTGCCGTCCCGCCCTCATGTGTGTCTCACTGCTAATCGACAGCGCCGTCCCGCCCTCATCAGCCTCTCATTGGTCATTGGCAGCGCCGTCCCGCCCCTGCAGCGTCTCATTGGTCATCGGCAGGGCGGTCCCGCCCCTTTCTGCCTCTTACTCGTCACCGGCAGCGCTGTCCCGCCCTCGCCAGTCTTTCATTGGTCATCGGCAGCTCCGTCCCGCCTCCGCCAGCATCTCATTGGTCAGCAGCAGCCTTTTCCCCGCCTTTTTCTTTGCTCTCTCTCTCCTTTCTTTCCCCTCATCCTGTTACAGAAGAGACTGAAGGAATGATGGACAAGCTGGTGCAGGATGGCAGCAGCAGGGTGGAGGCACAGGTGGGTGCGATGAAGCCGGGGGTGGGACTGGGTGGAGCCAGAGCCCAGCCTGAGCTCATTTAAGGGCTGGGAATCGCAGGGCTCAGATGTGTGCCTGGGCTCTTTCCGGTTAATTAATAAAATGAAATAAAGCAAATAATTGTAATTAATATGCTTATTAATATTAATGTTAATAGATAACCAAATTTAATATTAAAATATATTGCCTTTTTAAAATTATGTCTTTTTTCGTAGATTTTTTTTTTAATTTTTTTATTTTTTTTTTGTTTCTGATAAACTATTTCTTAATTACCACTTACTTTTGTTTTTTTTTCCTTTTTTATTTTTTTTGTTTATGCTCCTTTTTTTTTTTTACTCTTATTCGTTTTTTTATTAATTTTTGTTTTTTTTCAACATTTTTTTTTATTTTTTTGCTTTTCTACTTTCCCATTTAATTTTTAATATTACTCCAGTTTAAATTCATAAATATTTTATTGGTTAATTGTTTTATTTTTTATTTGTAATAAAAATTCTTTATTTCTACAGAGCTTTTTATTTTAGATTTTATTCTTTAATTCCGATTTTTTTTTTCATTTTATTTATTTATTTATTATTTAATTTCATTCAATTTTATGGCAGCATACTTTTTATTTTATCTTATTTAATTTTCGTTTTTATTTTTTTTATTCAATTTTATGTTCTTTTTTCTTTGTGTGATTTTATTTAATCTTTGTCATTACTTCTATTTATTTTAAATTATTTTATCTTTTGTTTCAAATAATATATACGCATAATATATATATACAATATTAGTTAATACCTATTATATGTGTAAATCTCGCTCTCTACTGCCACCGTGTGGCGAAAAATCGGTACTGCAACCTTTTTTTTTTTTTTTTTTTTTTTTTTGCGGTGTGCTTGCCGGTTATGCGCATGCGCCAAAATGGCGGCGATGTTCGCGCATGCGCAGTAGCGGTTCCGAGGCCGCGCATGCGCAGTGCGCGAGGACACAACTGCGCATGCGGAGCAGAAACAGGCGCCTATATAAAGAGCGTGGCAGCGGCCGCGGTTGCGCATAGATCGTGGTTGTGCGCGGCTGCTCAATGCTCTGCTGCTCCGCGCCGCTCGGAGCCGCCGGGAAGGAGCTCGAAGCCGCCGCGAAGCCCCTCGGAGCCGCCGGGAAGGAGCTTGGAGCCGCCGCGAAGCTTCTCGGAGCCGCCGGGAAGGAGCTCGGAGTTTCGGGAAGCCGCTCGGAGCCGCCACGAAGCCGTTCGGAGCCGCCATGAAGCCGCTTGGAGTTTCGGGAAGCCCTTCGGAGCCGCCGGGAAGGAGCTTCGAACAGCCGCGAAGCCGCTCGGAGCCGCCGCGAAGCCGCTCGGAGCCGCCGCGAAGCCGCTCGGAGTTTCGGGAAGCCCTTCGGAGCTGCCGCGAAGCTTCTCGGAGCTGCCGCGAAGCTTCTCGGAGCTGCCGCGAAGCTTCTCGGAGCCGCCGGGAAGGAGCTCGGAGCCGCCGCGAAGCTCCTCGGAGCCGCCGCGAAGCCCTTCGGAGCCGCCACGAAGCCGCTCGGAGCCGCCGCGAAGCTTCTCGAAGCCGCCGGGAAGGAGCTCGGAGCCGCCGCGAAGCCGCTCGGAGCCGCCGGGAAGGAGCTTCGAACAGCCGCGAAGCCGCTCGGAGCCGCCGCGAAGCCGCTCGGAGCCGCCGGGAAGGAGCTCGGAGTTTCGGGAAGCCCTTTGGAGCCGCCGCGAAGCCGTCGCGAAGCCTTTCGGAGCCGCTCGGAGCCGCCGGGAAGGAGCTTCGAGCCGCCACGAATCCGCCGCGAAGCCGCTCGGAGCCGCCGCTCGGAGTTTCGAACAGCCGAGGTATGGGGCATTTTTGGGGCACTTGTGGGGCTCCTTTTCGGTCTCTTTCGGGGCTCTTTAGGGTCTGGTTTGGGGCACTTACGGGGCTCTTTTGGGGCTCCCTTTTGGGGCTCCCTTTTGGGGCTCCCTTTTGGGGCTCCCTTTTGGGGCTCCCTTTTGGGGCTCCCTTTTGTCTCCTTTTTGTTTCCTTTTTGGCTCCTTTGGGGTTCCTTTTTGGCTCTTTTTTGGCTCCTTTTTGGCTCTTTTTTTTGGCTCCTTTTTGGGCTCCTTTTTGGGCTCCTTTTTGGGCTTCTTTGGGGCTCTTCTGGGGCACTTGTGGTGGCCCTTTGGGGCTCTAATATGTGGCTTGCAGGGCACTTTTGGGGCTCCTGTGGGGCACTTATGGGGCTTTTTTGGGGCTCATTTTTTTTGCTTTGTTTTATTTTGTTTCATCTTTATTATTATTTTATTTTTTTATAGTTCTTGACAATAATATATTACATACAATTTCTAAATATGTGTTTGTCTCGTTCTCTACTGCCGCCGTGTGGCGAAAAATCGGTACTGCAGCTTTTTTTTTTTTTGCTACGCGAATGCGCAGTAGCGCTTCCGAGGCCGCGCATGCGCAGTGCGCGAGGACACAACTGCGCATGCGGAGCAGAAACAGGCGCCTATATAAAGAGCGTGGCAGCGGCCGCGGTTGCACATAGATCACGGTTATGCGCGGGTGCTCGGAGCCGCCGGGAAGGAACTTCGAACAGCCGCGAAGCCGCTCGGAGCCGCCACGAAGCCGTTCGGAGCAGCCAGGAAGCCGCTCGGAGTTTCGGGAAGCCCTTCGGAGCCGCCGCGAAGCCGCCGGGAAGGAGCTCGGAGCCGCCGCGAAGCCGCTCGGAGCCGCCGCGAAGCCGCCACGAAGCCGCTCGGAGTTTCGGGAAGGCGCTCGGAGCCGCCACGAAGCCGCTCGGAGCCACCGCGAAGCTTCTCGAAGCCGCCGCGAAGCCCCTCGGAGCCGCCGTGAGGGAGCTTCGAACAGCCGAGGTATGGGGCTTTTTGGGGCACTTGTGGGGCTCCTTTTTGGTCTCTTTTGGGGTTCTTTGGAACTTCTTTCAGGCTCTTTTGCGGCTCTTTCGGGGCTCCTTTGGGGCACTTGTGGGGCTCTTCTGGTGCTCTTATTTGTGGCTTGCAGGACAGTGATGTGTGGCTTGCAGGGCACGTTTTGGGCTCCGTTTTGGGCTCCGTTTGGGGCTCCTTTGGGGCTCCTTTGGGGCACTTGTGGGGGTCCTTTGGGGCTCTAATATGTGGCTTGCAGGGCACTTTTGGGTCTCTTGTGGGGCTGTTTTGTGCTACTTATGGGGCACTTATTGGGCTCTTTCGGGGCTCTTTTTGGTCTCCTTTTTGGGCTCCTTTTTGGGCTCCTTTTTGGGCTCCTTTTTGGGCTCCTTTTTGGGCTCCTTTTTGGGCTCCTTTCTGGCTCCTTTCTGGCTCCTTTCTGGCTCCTTTCTGGCTCCTTTCTGGCTGCTTTGGTGCCTTTGTGGGGTTCTTCTGGTGCTCTTTTATGTGGCTTGCAGAGCAGTGATGTGTGGCATGCGGGGCTCCTTTGGGGCTCCTTTGGGGCTCCTTTGGGGCTCCTTTGGGGCTCCTTTGGCTCTCTAATATGTGGCTTGCAGGGCAGGGATGTGTGACTTGCAGGGTACTTTTGGGGCTTTTTTGGGGCTCCTTTTGGGTCTCTTGAGGGTCTCTTTTGTGACTCTTGGGTCTCTTTTTTGGTCTGGGGTCTCTTGGGTCTCTTTTTAGTCTCTTTTGGGGTCTCTAGGGTCTCTTTTGGGGCACTTGTAGGGCTTTTCTGGTGCTCTAATATGTGGCTTGCAGGGCAGTGCTGCGTGGCTTGCAGGGCTCTTTTAGGGCTGTTTTAGGGCTCTTTTGGGGCACTTATGGGGATGTTTTGGGGCACTTACGGGGCTTTTCTGGGGCACTAATATGTGGCTTGCACGGCTCTTTAGCGGCTCCTTTTTGCGGCTCATTTTAGGGTTCCTTTTAGGGCTCCTTTGGGGCACTTGTGGAGCTCTTCTTGTGCTCTAATATGTGGCTTGCAGGGCAATGATGCGTGGCTTGCAGGGCTCCTTTGGGGTTCTTTAGGGTCTCTTTTGGGGCTCCTTTGGTTCTCCCATATGTGGTTTGCAGGGCTCCTTTGGGGCTCTTTTGGGGCTCTTTTGGGGCTCGTTTTGGTCTCCTGTGCGGCTCCTTTCTGGCTCTCTTTTGGGGCTCTTTTGTGCCACTTATGCGGCTTTTTTGGGGCACTTCTGGGGCTCTTCTGGTGCTCTCATATGTGGCTTGCAAGCCAGTGACGTGTGGCTTGTAGGGCTCGTTTTGGGGTCTCTTTTGGGGTCTCTTTTGGGGTCTCTTTTGGGGCATTTGTGGGGCTTTTTTGGGGCCCTTGTGGGGCTCTTCTGGTGCTCTAATATGTGGCTGGCAGGGCTCTTTTGGGGCTCGTTTTGGGGCTCTTTAGGGGCTCCTTTCCGGCTCCTTTAGGGCTCTTTAGGGGCTCCTTTGAAGCCCCTTTAGGGCTCTTCTGGTGCTCTAATGTGTGGCTTGCAGGGCAGTGATGTGTGGCTTGCAGGGCACTTTCGGGGCTCTTTTTGGGGCTCCTTTGGGGCTCTTTTGGGGCCCTTATGGGGTTTTTCTGGGGCCCTTGTGGGTCTCTTCTGGTGCTCTAATATGTGGCTAATATGCGCAGGAACTTCTTTGCAGTGAGGTGAGGAGCACTGGCACAGGCTGCCCAGGGAGGTGGTGGAGTCTCCTTATCTGGAGTTGTTCAAGACCTGCCTGGATGCCGACCTGTGCGCCCTGCTGTAGGGAACCTGCATGGGCAGGAAGTTGGACTCCATGAGCTCTGCAGCTCCCTTCCAACCCCTCGACCAAGTGAGGTGCCAAAAGAAGAGGTGTCTCCTAAACAGGCTTCTGCTGAGTGCTGTCCTCGTCTTGGGGTTTGTACAATGCCCACCTTTCTTCTCTAACCCACTTTGTTGAGGACCACGTGTGAGGCTTTCTTCTTTCCTGGTAGGCTTGGCGACTCCTCCACCAGACGTAGCAGGCATTTTGGGACGTCCAAGGTTCCGCAGTGAGCGTCTCCTGTTCCTGGTCAAGGTGTGGGCGTTCCAGGACATAAAGGTATCTTCATGCTTTCCCCAAGTGCCAAGTACCCCGCCAGATGCTGTTTGCCTTTTGGCACCCCCTCAGTTGCTGTAATGTCTGCGCCTTGATTCTTGGAGTGTGGTAAGTGACACCTTTGAAAACAAGCGATATTTTAGGTTAAAAACAGGGATTTCTTGGAAAATAAGTGATATTTCAGGGGAAAAACAGGGATTTCTTGGAAAATAAGCGATATTTCAGGGGAAAAACAGGGATTTCTATGAAAATAAGCGATATTTAAGGTTAAAAACAGGGATTTCAATGAAAATAAGCGATATTTTAGGGGAAAAACAGGGATTTCTATGAAAATAAGCGATATTTAAGGAGAAAAACAGGGATTTCTATGAAAATAAGCGATATTTCAGGGGAAAAACAGGGATTTCCATGATAATAAGCGATATTTCAGGGGAAAAACAGGGATTTCTTTGAAAATAAACGATATTTCAGGTTAAAAACAGGGATTTCTATGAAAATAAGCGATATTTTAGGGGAAAAACAGGGATTTCTATGAAAATAAGCGATATTTCAGGAGAAAAACAGGGATTTCCATGATAATAAGCGATATTTCAGGGGAAAAACAGGGATTTCTATGAAAATAAGCGATATTTCAGGTTAAAAACAGGGATTTCTATGAAAATAAGCGATATTTAAGTGGAAAAACAGGGATTTCTATGAAAATAAGCGATATTTCAGGAGAAAAACAGGGATTTCTATGAAAATAAGCGATATTTCAGGGGAAAAACAGGGATTTCTATGAAAATAAGCGATATTTAAGGTTAAAAACAGGGATTTCCATGAAAATAAGTGATATTTCAGGAGAAAAACAGGGATTTCTATGAAAATAAGCGATATTTCAGGGGAAAAACAGGGATATCCATGAAAATAAGCGATATTTCAGGGGAAAAACAGGGATTTCCATAAAAATAAGCGATATTTCAGGGGAAAAACAGGGATTTCCATGAAAATAAGCGATATTTCAGGGGAAAAACAGGGATTTCTATGAAAATAAGCGATATTTAAGGGGGAAAACAGGGATTTCCATGAAAAAAAAGCGATATTTTAGGGGAAAAACAGGGATTTCTATGAAAGTAAGCGATATTTAAGGAGAAAAACAGGGATTTCAATGAAAATAAGCGATATTTCAGGGGAAAAACAGGGATTTCTATGAAAATAAGCGATATTTAAGGGGAAAAACAGGGATTTCCTTGAAAATAAGTGATATTGAAGGGGAAAAACAGGGATTTCTATGAAAATAAGCGATATTTCAGGGGAAAAACAGGGATTTCTTGGAAAATAAGCGATATTTCAGGGGAAAAACAGGGATTTCTATGAAAATAAGCGATATTTAAGGGGAAAAACAGGTATTTCTATGAAAATAAGCGATATTTAAGGTTAAAAACAGGGATTTCTATGAAAATAAGCGATATTTCAGGGGAAAAACAGGGATTTCTATGAAAATAAGCGATATTTCAGGGGAAAAACAGGGATTTCTATGAAAATAAGCAATATTTCAGGGGAAAAACAGGGATTTCTATGAAAATAAGCGATATTTAAGGTTAAAAACAGGGATTTCCATGAAAATAAGCGATATTTAAGGGGAAAAACAGGGATTTCTATGAAAATAAGCGATATCTTAGGGGAAAAACAGGGATTTCTATGAAAATAAGCGATATTTCAGGTTAAAAACAGGGATTTCTATGAAAATAAGCAATATTTTAGTGGAAAAACAGGGATTTCTATGAAAATAAGCGATATTTCAGGGGAAAAACAGGGATTTCTATGAAAATAAGCGATATTTTAGGTTAAAAACAGGGATTTCTATGAAAATAGGTGATATTTAAGGTTAAAAACAGGGATTTCTATGAAAATATGCGATATTTTAGGGGAAAAACAGGGATTTCTATGAAAATAAGCGATATTTAAGGGGAAAAACAGGGATTTCTATGAAAATAAGCGATATTTAAGGTGAAAAACAGGGATTTCAATGAAAATAAGCGATATTTCAGGGGAAAAACAGGGATTTCAATGAAAATAAGTGATATTGAAGGGGAAAAACAGGGATTTCTATGAAAATAAGCGATATTTTAGGGGAAAAACAGGGATTTCTATGAAAATAAGCGATATTTAAGGTTAAAAACAGGGATTTCTATGAAAATAAGTGATATTTTAGGGGAAAAACAGGGATTTCCATGAAAATAAGCGATATTTTAGGGGAAAAACAGGGATTTCCATGAAAATAAGTGATATTTCAGGAGAAAAACAGGGATTTCTATGAAAATAAGCGATATTTAAGGTTAAAAACAGGGATTTCCATGAAAATAAGCGATATTTTAGGAGAAAAACAGGGATTTCTATGAAAATAAGCGATATTTTAGGGGAAAAACAGGGATTTCCATGAAAATAAGCGATATTTCAGGAGAAAAACAGGGATTTCTATGAAAATAAGCGATATTTTAGGGGAAAAACAGGGATTTCTATGAAAATAAGCGATATTTTAGGGGAAAAACAGGGATTTCTATGAAAATAAGCAATATTTCAGGGGAAAAACAGGGATTTCTATGAAAATAAGTGATATTTAAGGGGAAAAACAGGGATTTCAATGAAAATAAGCGATATTTCAGGGGAAAAACAGGGATTTCTATGAAAATAAGCGATATTTCAGGGGAAAAACAGGGATTTCCATGAAAATAAGTGATATTTAAGGTTAAAAACAGGGATTTCAATGAAAATAAGCGATATTTTAGGGGAAAAACAGGGATTTCTATGAAAATAAGCGATATTTCAGGGGAAAAACAGGGATTTCCATGAAAATAAGCGATATTTATGGGGAAAAACAGGGATTTCCATGAAAATGAGCGATATTTAAGTGGAAAAACAGGGATTTCTAAGAAAATAAGCAATGTTTTAGGGGAAAAACAGGGATTTCTATGAAAATAAGCGATATTTTAGGGGAAAAACAGGGATTTCTATGAAAATAAGTGATATTTCAGGGGAAAAACAGGGATTTCTATGAAAATAAGCGATATTTCAGGGGAAAAACAGGGATTTCTATGAAAATAAGCGATATTTCAGGGGAAAAACAGGGATTTCTATGAAAATAAGCGATATTTAAGGGGAAAAACAGGGATTTCTATGAAAATAAGCGATATTTCAGGGAAAAAACAGGGATTTCTATGAAAATAAGCGATATTTTAGGGGAAAAACAGGGATTTCTATGAAAATAAGCGATATTTAAGTGGAAAAACAGGGATTTCTATGAAAATAAGCGATATTTTAGGGGAAAAACAGGGATTTCTATGAAAATAAGCGATATTTTAGGGGAAAAAACAGGGATTTCTATGAAAATAAGCGATATTTAAGGTTAAAAACAGGGATTTCTATGAAACTAAGCGATATTTTAGGGGAAAAAACAGGGATTTCTATGAAAATAAGCGATATTTAAGGTTAAAAACAGGGATTTCTATGAAAATAAGCGATATTTTAGGGGAAAAACAGGGATTTCTATGAAAATAAGCGATGCTTTAGGGGAAAAACAGGGATTTCAATGAAAATAAGCGATATTTCAGGGGAAAAACAGGGGTTTCTATGAAAATAAGCGATATTTCAGGATAAAAACAGGGATTTCCATGAAAATAAGCGATATTTTAGAGGAAAAACAGGGATTTCTATGAAAATAAGCAATATTTCAGGTGTAAAACAGGGATTTCTATGAAAATAAGCGATATTTAAGGTTAAAAACAGGGATTTCTATGAAAATAAGCGATATTTCAGGGGAAAAACAGGGATTTCTATGAAAATAAGCGATATTTAAGGGGAAAAACAGGGATTTCCATTAAAATTAGCGATATTTTAGGGGAAAAACAGGGATTTCTATGAAAATAAGCGATATTTAAGGAAAAACAGGGATTTCTATGAAAATAAGTGATATTTAAGGGGAAAAACAGGGATTTCTATGAAAATAAGCGATATTTTAGGGGAAAAACAGGGATTTCTATGAAAATAAGCGATATTTTAGGGGAAAAACAGGGATTTCCATGAAAATTAGCGATATTTTAGGGGAAAAACAGGGATTTCTATGAAAATAAGCGATGTTTAAGGTTAAAAACAGGGATTTCTATGAAAATAAGCAATATTTCAGGGGAAAAACAGGGATTTCCATGAAAATAAGCGATATTTCAGGGGAAAAACAGGGATTTCTATGAAAATAAGCGATATTTCAGGGGAAAAACAGGGATTTCTATGAAAATAAGCGATATTTTAGGGGAAAAACTGGGATTTCTATGGAAAAAAGCGATATTTCAGGGGAAAAACAGGGATTTCTATGAAAATAAGCGATATTTAAGGGGAAAAACAGGGTTTTCAATGAAAAAAAGTGATATTTCAGGGGAAAAACAGGGATTTCAATGAAAATAAGCGATATTTCAGGGGAAAAACAGGGATTTCTATGAAAATAAGCGATATTTCAGGGGAAAAACAGGGATTTCTATGAAAATAAGCGATATTTTAGGGGAAAAACTGGGATTTCTATGGAAAAAAGCGATATTTCAGGGGAAAAACAGGGATTTCTATGAAAATAAGCGATATTTAAGGGGAAAAACAGGGTTTTCAATGAAAAAAAGTGATATTTCAGGTTAAAAACAGGGATTTCTATGGAAACAAGCGATATTTAAGGTTAAAAACAGGGATTTCCATGAAAATAAGTGATATTTCAGGGGAAAAACAGGGATTTCTATGGAAATAAGCGATATTTCAGGGGAAAAACAGGGGTTTCTATGAAAATAAGCGATATTTCAGGGGAAAAACAGGGATTTCCATGAAAATAAGCGATATTTTAGGGGAAAAACAGGGTTTTCAATGAAAATAAGCGATATTTCAGGGGAAAAACAGGGATTTCTATGAAAATAAGCGATATTTAAGGTTAAAAACAGGGATTTCAATGAAAATAAGCGATATTTCAGGGGAAAAACAGGGATTTCTATGAAAATAAGCGATATTTTAGGGGAAAAACAGGGATTTCTATGAAAATAAGAGATATTTCAGGGGAAAAACAGGGATTTCTATGAAAATAAGCGATATTTAAGGTTAAAAACAGGGATTTCTATGAAAATAAGCGATATTTTAGGGGAAAAACAGGGATTTCTATGAAAATAAGCAATATTTCAGTTAAAAACAGGGATTTCTATGAAAATAAGCGATATTTCAGGGGAAAAACAGGGATTTCTATGAAAATAGGTGATATTTAAGGTTAAAAATGTGGATTTCTATGAAAATATGCGATATTTTAGGGGAAAAACAGGGATTTCTATGTAAATAAGCGATATTGAAGTGGAAAAACAGGGATTTCTATGAAAATAAGCGATATTTTAGGGAAAAAACAGGGATTTCTATGAAAATAAGCGATATTTTAGGGGAAAAACAGGGATTTCTATGAAAATAAGCGATATTTTAGGGGAAAAACAGGGATTTCTATGAAAATAAGCGATATTTCAGGGGAAAAACAGGGATTTCTATGAAAATAAGCGATATTTTAGGGGAAAAACAGGGATTTCCATGAAAATAAGCG